>NC_091348.1:26186930-26256930 GCF_038502225.1 Cherax quadricarinatus
AGACTCACACATACACTCCCCCCCCCCCTCTCCACCGACATCTCACTCCTTCCCCTGATCCCTCCCCTCCCTCTTTCACCCTCCCCCTCCCCACCTCTCCCTCCTTCCCCCTCTACCTCTCCCACTCACCCACTTACTTCTCCCTTCTTCCCACTCCCCCTCCCCACTACTTTCCCACATAGCCACAGTTCCTCCTCTACCTCCCCCCCCCACACTCTGACATACACACTACTAACTTAACACACAGAATTACATAGGTTTCCCACTCTGAGGCAATCAGAATAAAACAAAAATGGGTTGCCAGAGAGCAACAAGAAAAACCAAGGGACAGGAGTAAGAAGCTGCAAAGGAAGATTGGGCAGCAGAGCTCAGAAAAAGGGAACATGAATGGAAAAAGAAACTAGAAGAACTTAGCATGAGAATGGAAGAGAGGATAGATATGGAAAGCAGGAAGTGGGAGGTGCAAGTCAAAGCAGGAGAGGCCAGGATACAAAGTTTAGAAGAGGAACTGAAAAATCTGAAACAGCCTAAAGATCTAAAGAACATTTTGGGATTGACAACAGAGACTGCTACCTCAGTCACAAACAAGGGGACTGTATGGAAAGAAGGAGCAAAACTGCATGTAGAAGCTCAATCAGTGGAGACTGAAGTAAATGAAAGAGCTAAGCTATATGTGGAGGCCCTAACAGACCACAGCAGAGCCCAGGGAAAGCCGAGAAGGGAAAATGACAGGCCACTGAGCCCAAGTACATTGCTAGTGAAACTGAAGAAATTAAAGCTGCAATGGAGGAAATCAAATTGAATGAGGGGATACACAGGAATATGAAGCGGGAGAATGAAAGGGTGAGGTCAGTCTTTGTGAATGGGCTCCAGGAAGTTGAAGGGGAAACATATGAAACAAGAAAACAAGGGGAAAAAAAGCAATTGAAAGCATCATGAAAGCAATAGGAGAAGACGACATGACCCAGCTGGAAAATTTTCGGAGAATAGGGGGGTTTGTAAAAAAAAGAACCCGGCCAGTGAAAGTGACCTTCAAGGCAGAATCGACTCGGAACAGGATCCTGCAGGAGAAAGCACGATTAAGGGACATGCCGGCATACAGGAGGGTTTATCTCGACCGCGACAGAACACAAGAAGAAAGGCAGAAACAGAGAGATGGTACAAAGACGAAAGGAGGAAAGAGAGGGGATGGAGAAGACAGACAGGAGATCCCAGACCCAGGAAGATCAAATACAGCCTCCCTCACAACTTCCTATAGAAGCCTCCCAAGCAGGTCAACCCCAGTGCAACCAAACACTCTAAACCAAAACACCCATGCCGCATCCAATGCCCCCACCCACTGCATTACAAACTCCACCCCCACAGCAACCACCCATTGTTCCTTATCAGGTCTCCCACTTCCCCAACCCCAATACACCTCCCAGACCACAGTCTTAGAAAAGAAGTTGAAGGTGTGGTATACAAATGCAGATGGAATAACAAATAAGTATGAGGAGTGGCACGAAAGAATCAAGGAGGCATCCCCAGACATAATAGCACTCACAGAAACAAAACTCACCAGAATAATAACAGATTCAATCTTTCCATCCGGATATCAAATCCTTAGGAAAGACAGAGGGAGGAGAGGGGGAGGAGGAGTTTCACTGCTCATTAAAAACCAGTGGGAGTTTGAGAAAATGGAAGGAATGGATGGCACGGGCGAAGGGGACTACTTAGTAGGAGCAATCCAGTCTGAGGGACATAAGGTGATAATTGCAGTAATGTACAACCCACCACAGAACTGCAGGAGGCCAAGAGAAGAATATGATGAGAGCAACAGAGCAATGGTCGACACACTAGCCGAGGTGGCCAGGAGAGCACACATGGGGGAGCAAATTTACTAGTTATGGGTGATTTCAATCACAAGGAGATTGACTGGGAAAACCTGGAGCCCCATGGGGGTCCCGAAACATGGAGAGCCAAGATGATGGATGTGGTACTGGAAAACCTCATGTATCAACATGTTAGAGACACTACCAGAGAGAGGGGTGAGGATGATCCAGCAAGACTGGACCTTGTATTCACCTTGAGTAGTTCGGACATCGAGGATATCATGTATGAAAGGCCTCTGGGAGCTAGTGATCATGTGGTTCTGTGCTTCGTCTACATAGTTGAGCTCCAAGTGGAGAGAGTAGCAGGAATAGGGTGAGGAAAACCAAACTACAAAAGGGGGAACTACTCAGGCATGAGGAACTTCCTTCAAGACATTCAGTGGGAGAGGGAACTGACAGGAAAACCAGTACAAGAAATGATGGACTATGTGACAACAAAATGCAAGGAGGCAGAGGAGAGGTTTGTTCCCAAGGGAAACAGAAATAATAGGAAGAACAGATCGACGAATCCTTGGTTCACCCAAAGGTGTAGGGAGGCAAAAACTAGGTGTACTAGAGAATGGAAAAGGTACAGAAGACAGAGAACTCAGGAAAATAGAGAGATTAGCCGAAGAGCCAGAAACGAATGTGCACAGATAAGAAGGGAGGCTCAGCGACAATATGAAAATGACATAGCATCGAAAGTCAAGACTGACCCGAAGCTGTTGTACAGCCACATCAGGAGGAAAACAACAGTCAAGGACCAGGTAATCAGACTGAGGAAGGGTGATGGGGAATTCACAAGAAACGACCGAGAGGTATGTCAGGAGCTCAACAAGAGATTTAAAGAAGTATTTACAGTGGAAACCAGTAAGACTCCAGGAAATCAGAACAGGGGGGTTATATGTACCTCATCCAGCAAGTGCTGGATGAGGTACATATAACCAAGGAGGAGGTGAAGAAGCTGCTATGCGAACTTGACACCTCAAAGGCGGTGGGACCAGACAACATCTCTCAGTGGGTCCTTAAAGAGGGAGCAGAGGTATTGTGTGTACCATTAACAAAGATCTTCAACACATCATTTGAAACTGGGCAACTCCCATGGGAATGGGAATGTAAACAGTGTATGAGAATGTAAACAGTGTATGAGAATGTTAACAGTGTATGAGAATGTTAACAGTGTATGAGAATGTAAACAGTGTATGAGAATGTTAACAGTGTATGAGAATGTTAACAGTGTATGAGAATGTTAACAGTGTATGAGAATGTTAACAGTGTATGAGAATGTTAACAGTGTATGAGAATGTAAACAGTGTATGAGAATGTTAACAGTGTATGAGAATGTTAACAGTGTATGAGAATGTAAACAGTGTATGAGAATGTAAACAGTGTATGAGAATGTAAACAGTGTAAGAGAATGTAAACAGTATATGAGAATGTAAACAGTGTAAGATAATGTAAACAGTATATGAGAATGTAAACAGTATATGAGAATGTAAACAGTGTATGAGAATGTAAACAGTGTAAGAGAATGTAAACAGTATATGAGAATGTAAACAGTGTAAGATAATGTAAACAGTATATGAGAATGTAAACAGTGTATGAGAATGTAAACAGTGTAAGAGAATGTAAACAGTATATGAGAATGTAAACAGTGTATGAGAATGTAAAAAGTATATGAGAATGTAAACAGTGTACGAGAATGTAAACAATGCATGAGAATGTAAACAGTGTATGAGAATGTAAACAGTATATGAGAATGTAAACAGTGTATGAGAATGTAAACAGTGTATGAGAATGTAAACAGTGTATGAGAATGTAAACAATGCATGAGAATGTAAACAGTGTATGAGAATGTAAACAGTGTAAGAGAATGTAAACAGTATATGAGAATGTAAACAGTGTAAGATAATGTAAACAGTATATGGGAATGTAAACAGTGTATGAGAATGTAAACAGTGTAAGAGAATGTAAACAGTGTATGAGAATGTAAACAGTGTAAGAGAATGTAAACAGTATATGAGAATGTAAACAGTGTATGAGAATGTAAACAGTATATGAGAATGTAAACAGTGTATGAGAATGTAAACAATGCATGAGAATGTAAACAGTGTATGAGAATGTAAACAGTATATGAGAATGTAAACAGTGTAAGATAATGTAAACAGTATATGAGAATGTAAACAGTGTATGAGAATGTAAACAGTGTAAGAGAATGTAAACAGTATATGAGAATGTAAACAGTGTAAGATAATGTAAACAGTATATGAGAATGTAAACAGTGTATGAGAATGTAAACAATGCATGAGAATGTAAACAGTGTATGAGAATGTAAACAGTATATGAGAATGTAAACAGTGTATGAGAATGTAAACAGTGTATGAGAATGTAAACAGTGTATGAGAATGTAAACAATGCATGAGAATGTAAACAGTGTATGAGAATGTAAACAGTGTAAGAGAATGTAAACAGTATATGAGAATGTAAAAAGTGTAAGATAATGTAAACAGTATATGAGAATGTAAACAGTGTATGAGAATGTAAACAGTGTAAGAGAATGTAAACAGTGTATGAGAATGTAAACAGTGTAAGAGAATGTAAACAGTATATGAGAATGTAAACAGTGTATGAGAATGTAAACAGTATATGAGAATGTAAACAGTGTATGAGAATGTAAACAATGCATGAGAATGTAAACAGTGTATGAGAATGTAAACAGTATATGAGAATGTAAACAGTGTAAGATAATGTAAACAGTATATGAGAATGTAAACAGTGTATGAGAATGTAAACAGTGTAAGAGAATGTAAACAGTATATGAGAATGTAAACAGTGTAAGATAATGTAAACAGTATATGAGAATGTAAACAGTGTATGAGAATGTAAACAATGCATGAGAATGTAAACAGTGTATGAGAATGTAAACAGTGTAAGAGAATGTAAACAGTATATGAGAATGTAAACAGTGTATGAGAATGTAAACAGTATATGAGAATGTAAACAGTGTATGAGAATGTAAACAATGCATGAGAATGTAAACAGTGTATGAGAATGTAAACAGTATATGAGAATGTAAACAGTGTAAGATAATGTAAACAGTATATGAGAATGTAAACAGTGTATGAGAATGTAAACAGTGTAAGATAATGTAAACAGTATATGAGAATGTAAACAGTGTATGAGAATGTAAACAGTGTAAGAGAATGTAAACAGTATATGAGAATGTAAACAGTGTAAGATAATGTAAACAGTATATGAGAATGTAAACAGTGTATGAGAATGTAAACAATGCATGAGAATGTAAACAGTGTATGAGAATGTAAACAGTGTAAGAGAATGTAAACAGTATATGAGAATGTAAACAGTGTATGAGAATGTAAACAGTATATGAGAATGTAAACAGTGTATGAGAATGTAAACAATGCATGAGAATGTAAACAGTGTATGAGAATGTAAACAGTATATGAGAATGTAAACAGTGTAAGATAATGTAAACAGTATATGAGAATGTAAACAGTGTATGAGAATGTAAACAGTGTAAGATAATGTAAACAGTATATGAGAATTTAAACAGTGTAAGATAATGTAAACAGTATATGAGAATGTAAACAGTGTATGAGAATGTAAACAATGCATGAGAATGTAAACAGTGTATGAGAATGTAAACAGTGTAAGAGAATGTAAACAGTATATGAGAATGTAAACAGTGTATGAGAATGTAAACAATGCATGAGAATGTAAACAGTGTATGAAAATGTAAACAGTGTAAGAGAATGTAAACAGTATATGAGAATGTAAACAGTGTATGAGAATGTAAACAATGCATGAGAATGTAAACAGTGTATGAGAATGTAAACAGTATATGAGAATGTAAACAGTGTAAGAGAATGTAAACAGTATATGAGAATGTAAACAGTGTAAGAGAATGTAAACAGTATATGAGAATGTAAACAGTGTAAGAGAATGTAAACAGTATATGAGAATGTAAACAGTGTATGAGAATGTAAACAATGCATGAGAATGTAAACAGTGTATGAGAATGTAAACAGTATATGAGAATGTAAACAGTGTAAGAGAATGTAAACAGTGTATGAGAATGTAAACAGTGTATGAGAATGTAAACAGTGTATGAGAATGTAAACAGTGTATGAGTATGTAAACAGTGTATGAGTATGTAAACAGTGTATGAGTATGTAAACAGTGTATGAGTATGTAAACAGTGTATGAGTATGTAAACAGTGTATGAGTATGTAAACAGTGTATGAGTATGTAAACAGTGTATGAGTATGTAAACAGTGTATGAGTATGTAAACAGTGTATGAGTAGGTAAACAGTGTATGAGTATGTAAACAGTGTATGAGTATGTAAACAGTGTATGAGTATGTAAACAGTGTATGAGTATGTAAACAGTGTATGAGAATGTAAACAGTGTATGAGTATGTAAACAGTGTATGAGTATGTAAACAGTGTATGAGTATGTAAACAGTGTATGAGAATGTAAACAGCGTATGACTATGTAAACAGTGTATGAGTATGTAAACAGTGTATGAGAATGTAAACAGCGTATGACTATGTAAACAGTGTATGAGTATGTAAATAGTGTATGAGTATGTAAACAGTGTATGAGAATGTAAACAGCGTATGACTATGTAAACAGTGTATGAGTATGTAAACAGTGTATGAGTATGTAAACAGTGTATGAGTATGTAAACAGTGTATGAGAATGTAAACAGTGTATGAGTATGTAAACAGTGTATGAGTATGTAAACAGTGTATGAGAATGTAAACAGCGTATGACTATGTAAACAGTGTATGAGTATGTAAACAGTGTATGAGTATGTAAACAGTGTATGAGTATGTAAACAGTGTATGACTATGTAAACAGTGTATGAGTATGTAAACAGTGTATGAGTAGGTAAACAGTGTATGAGTAGGTAAACAGTGTATGAGTAGGTAAACAGTGTATGAGTATGTAAACAGTGTATGAGTAGGTAAACAGTGTATGAGTATGTAAACAGTGTATGAGTAGGTAAAGAGTGTATGAGTATGTAAACAGTGTATGAGTAGGTAAAGAGTGTATGAGTATGTAAACAGTGTATGAGTAGGTAAACAGTGTATTCTCAGCTCGTATGTGATGGAGACAGTTTAGAAGATTAACAAGAAAGAGACAATTGTGCAACATCTGGGGAATTCTTCTTGAGGAAACGTTCTGCCAGCCAGTGGCTTCGTCAGTCCAGTACAGAGAAGAACAGTGGGGTAGGAGGAGGAGTTTGAGGTAATCAGTCCCTCAGACTCTCAGCCTGGTGTCGATGAATTCGGGTCATCAAGATTGATGACCTGAGGTGGCTCTTGGCCTGGTAGGCAAAGGTCTCGCTTCACACGCTGAGGGTCCGGGTTCTATTCCCGACATGGGTGGAAACATTTGACGTGTTTCCTTACACAGGTTGTATATGTATACCCACCAGCAAAATGGGTACCTGGGTGTTAGTGGACTGGTGTGGGTCGCATCCTGGGACAAAACTGACCTAATTTGCGGGAAATGCTCAGCATAACAAGCGGCTTTCTGTATAGTAGTATGTCACTGATGTCAGCTATGGTCTGTATACCTTGTACATGTACTTGTAGTAATAAAGAAATTATTATTATTATTATTATTATTATTATTATTATTATTATTATTATTATTATTATTATTATTATTATTATTATTATTATTATTATTATTACTATTATTATTATTATTATTATTGTTATTATTATTATTATTATTATTATTATTATTATTATTATTATTATTATTATTATTATTATTATTGCAATTATTATTATTATTATTATTATTATTATTATTATTATTATTATTATTATTATTATTATTATTATTATTATTATTATTATTATTATTATTATTATTGTTATTATTATTATTATTATTACTATTATTATTGTAGACTAGACACATTGACTACAGACTGAGGGATTGATTACCTCAAACTCTTCCTCTTCTTCCACTGTTTCTCTCTGGGATGGACTGAAGAAGGTACTAGCTGGCGAAAAGTGTCCTCACTAAAGATACCCAAAACATTGCACAAGAGTCTCACTTCAACCACTAAAACCTAACATTATGTTTATGGCCATTAAACAGGAAAATATTTTTTCCCATGACAATACATTTGTTACCAAAAAAATGCACTCAACTGAGTCTAATTTGTTTATTATTAAGGTCAGTTTCAAAGGGAAAAGTGATGGGGAAAATAATATAAAATGTTGGCAACAAATTTGAGGAAAAAAAGGCAGGGTATATTTAGTTACAAGTGGAGGAATTGTTTGGGCAGAAAAATACAATGACTATGAGATGTAGACAGTGTTGTGTTTAACCTGTCACTCACAGTGTTGTGTTTAACCTGTCACTCACAGTGTTGTGTTCAACCTGTCACTCACAGTGTTGTGTTTAACCTGTCACTCACAGTGTTGTGTTCAACCTGTCACTCACAGTGTTGTGTTTAACCTGTCACTCACAGTGTTGTGTTCAACCTGTCACTCACAGTGTTGTGTTTAACCTGTCACTCACAGTGTTGTGTTTAACCTGTCACTCACAGTGTTGTGTTCAACCTGTCACTCACAGTGTTGTGTTCAACCTGTCACTCACAGTGTTGTGTTCAACCTGTCACTCACAGTGTTGTGTTCAGCCTGTCACTCACAGTGTTGTGTTCAGCCTGTCACTCACAGTGTTGTGTTCAGCCTGTCACTCACAGTGTTGTGTTCAGCCTGTCACTCACAGTGTTGTGTTCAACCTGTCACTCACAGTGTTGTGTTCAACCTGTCACTCACAGTGTTGTGTTCAACCTGTCACTCACAGTGTTGTGTTCAACCTGTCACTCACAGTGTTGTGTTTAACCTGTCACTCACAGTGTTGTGTTCAACCTGTCACTCACAGTGTTGTGTTAATCCTGTCACTCACAGTGTTGTGTTCAACCTGTCACTCACAGTGTTGTGTTCAACCTGTCACTCACAGTGTTGTGTTCAACCTGTCACTCACAGTGTTGTGTTCAACCTGTAACTCTCAGTGCTGTGTTCAGCCTGTCACTCACACTTCGGTGTCCAGCCTGTCACTTACAGTGCAGTGTCCAGCCTGTCACTCACAGTGCAGTGTCCAGCCTGTCACTCACAGTGCAGTGTCCAGCCTGTCACTCACAGTGCAGTGTCCAGCCTGTCACTCACAGTGCAGTGTCCAGCCTGTCACTCACAGTGTTGTGTCCAGCCTGTCACTCAGAGTGCTGTGTCCAGCCTGTCACTCGCAGTGCTGTGTCCAGCCTGTCACTCACAGTGCTCTGTCCAGGCTGTCACTCACAGTGCTGTGTCCATCCTGTCACTGACAGTGCTGTGTCCAGCCTGTCACTAACAGTGCTGTGTCCAGCCTGTCACTCACAGTGCTGTGTCCAGCCTGCCACTCACAGTGCTGTGTCCAGCCTGTCACTCACAGTGCTGTGTCCAGCCTGTCACTCACAGTGCTGTGTCCAGCCTGTCACTATCAGTGTTATGTCCAGCCTGTCACTCACAGTGCAGTGTCCAGCCTGTCACTCACAACGCTGTGTCCAGCCTGTCACTCACCTTGCAGTGTTCAACCTGTCACTCACAGTGTTGTGTCCAGCCTGTCACTCAGAGTGCTGTGTCCAGCCTGTCACTCACAGTGCAGTGTCCAGCCTGTCACTCACAATGCTGTGTCCAGCCTATCACTCACATTGCAGTGTTCAACCTGTCACTCACAGTGTTGTGTCCAGCCTGTCACTCACAGTGCTGTGTCCAGCCTGTCACTCACAGTGCTGTGTCCAGCCTGTCACTCACAGTGCTGTGTCCAGCCTGTCACTCACAGTGCTGTGTCCATCCTGTCACTCACAGTGCTGTGTCCAGCCTGTCACTCACAGTGCTGTGTCCAGCCTGTCACTCACAGTGCTGTGTCCAGCCTGTCACTCACAGTGCTGTGTCCAGCCTGTCACTAACAGTCCTGTGTCCAGCCTGTCACTCACAGTGCTGTGTCCAGCCTGTCACTCACAGTGCTGTGTCCAGCCTGTCACTCACAGTGCTGTGTCCAGCCTGTCACTCACAGTGCTGTGTCCAGCCTGTCACTCACAGTGCTGTGTCCAGCCTGTCACTCACAGTGCTGTGTCCATCCTGTCACTCACAGTGCTGTGTCCAGCCATTCAATCAAAGTAATGTCTGACACTGCGGTTCTGTGTATAATACAACTCAAGCGAGCAGCCCCCTTTACTAATTTTTTATCAATGTTCTAGTTTCTAATGTTTTATTGTATTTTTTCTTGTGATCTGTGATCTTTTAGCATCTGGTGTTCAACTGTATTCAGTTGTAGTTTTTATTCTGGTTTTATTAGAGATCTTAGATCCAACTGAATTTATTCGAAGAATATACGAAGCTACATTCTTATTTTTCTGAATACAACACCATGACGAAGTACTCCCACCTGCTGTAACATGGTGGAGTACTCCCACCTGCTGTAACATGGTGGAGTACTCCCACCTGCTGTAACATGGTGGAGTACTCCCACCTGCTGTAACATGGTGGAGTACTCCCACCTGCTGTAACATGGTGGAGTACTCCCACCTGCTGTAACATGGTGGAGTACTCCCACCTGCTGTAACATGGTGGAGTGCTCCCACCTGCTGTAACATGGTGGAGTACTCCCACCTGCTGTAACATGGTGGAGTACTCCCACCTGCTGTAACATGGTGGAGTACTCCCACCTGCTGTAACATGGTGGAGTACTCTCACCTGCTGTAACAATGTGGAGTACTCCCACCTGCTGTAACATGGTGGAGTACTCTCACCTGCTGTAACATGGTGGAGTACTCCCACCTGCTGTAACATGGTGGAGTACTCCCACCTGCTGTAACATGGTGGAGTACTCCCACCTGCTGTAACATGGTGGAGTACTCTCACCTGCTGTAACATGGTGGAGTACTCCCACCTGCTGTAACATGGTGGAGTACTCCCACCTGCTGTAACATGGTGGAGTACTCCCACCTGCTGTAACATGGTGGAGTACTCCCACCTGCTGTAACATGGTGGAGTGCTCCCACCTGCTGTAACATGGTGGAGTACTCTCACCTGCTGTAACATGGTGGAGTACTCCCACCTGGTGTAACATGGTGGAGTACTCCCACCTGCTGTAACATGGTGGAGTACTCCCACCTGCTGTAGCATGGTGGAGTACTCCCACCTGCTGTAACATGGTGGAGTACTCCCACCTGCTGCAACATGGTGGAGTACTCCCACCTGCTGTAACATGGTGAAGTACTCCCTCCTGCTGCAACATGGTGGAGTACTCCCACCTGCTGTAACATGGTGGAGTACTCCCACCTGCTGTAACATGGTGGAGTACTCCCACCTGCTGTAACATGGTGGAGTACTCCCACCTGCTGTAACATGGTTGAGTACTCCCTCCTGCTGTAACATGGTGGAGTACTCCCACCTGCTGTAACATGGTGGACTACTCCCACGTGCTCTAACATGGTGGAGTACTCCCACCTGCTGTAACATGGTGGAGTACTCCCACGTGCTCTAATATGGTGGAGTATTCCCACCTGCTGTAACATGGTGAAGTACTCCCACCTGCTGTAACATGGTGGAGTACTCCGACCTGCTGTAGCATGGTGGAGTACTCCCACCTGCTGTAACATAGTGGAGTACTCCCACCTGCTGTAACATGGTGGAGTACTCCGACCTGCTGTAGCATGGTGGAGTACTCCCACCTGCTGTAACATAGTGGAGTACTCCCACCTGCTGTAACATGGTGGAGTACTCCCACCTGCTGTAACATTGTGGAGTACTCCCTCCTGCAGTAACATGGTGAAGTACTCCCACCTGCTGTAGCATAGTGGAGTACTCCCACCTGCTCTAACATGGTGAAGTACTCCCACCTGCTGTAACATGGTGGAGCACACCCACCTGCTGTAACATGGTAGACTACTCCCACCTGCTGTAACATGGTGGAATACTCCCACCTGTTGTGATATGGTGGAGTACTCCCACCTGCTGTAACATGGTGGAGTACTCCCACCTGCTGTAAAATGGTGGAGTACTCCCGCCTTGGGTAACATGGTGGAGTGCTCCCACATGCTGTAACATGGTGGAGTACTCCCCCTGCTGTAACATGGTGGAGTACTTCGATATGCTGTAACGTGGTAGAGTACTCCCACCTGCTGTAACATGTTGGAGTACTCTCACCTGCTGTAAAATGGTGGAGTACTCCCACCTGCTCTAACATGGTGGAGCACTAACACCTGCTGTAATATGGTGGAGTACTCCCACCTGCTGTAACATGGTGGAGTACTCACTCCTGCTGTAACATGGTGGAGTACTCCCGCCTGTTGTAACATGGTGGAGTACCCCCACCTACTGTAACATGGTGGAGTACTCCCACCTGCTCTAACATGGTGGAGTACTCCCACCTTCTGTAACATGGTGGAGTGCTCCCACCTGCTGTAACATGGTGGGGTGCTCCCACCTGCTGTAACATGGTGGAGTACTTCCACCTGCTGTAACATGGTGGAGTACTCCCACCTGCTGTAACATGGTGGAGTACTCCCACCTGTTGTAGCATAGTGGAGTTCTTCCACCTTCTGTAATATGGTGGAGTACTCCCTCATGCTGTAACATGGTGGAGTACTCCCACCTGCTGTAACATGGTGGAGTACTCCCACCTGTTGTAGCATAGTGGAGTTCTTCCACCTTCTGTAATATGGTGGAGTACTCCCTCATGCTGTAACATGGTGGAGTACTCCCACCTGCTGTAACATAGTGGAGTACTCTCACCTACTGTAACAGAGTGGAGTACTCCCACCTTCTGTAACAGAGTGGAGTACTCCCACCTTCTGTAACAAAGTGGAGTACTCCCACCTACTGTAACAGAGTGGAGTACTCCCACCTACTGTAACAGAGTGGAGTACTCCCACCTACTGTAGCAGAAATGTGTACTCCCACCCACTGTAACAGAGTGTAGTACTCCCACCTTCTGTAGGAGAGTGGAGTACTCCCTCCTACTGTAAGAGAGTGGAGTGCTCCCACCTATTGTAACAGAGTGGAGTACTCCCACCTGCTGTAGCAGAGCTGAGTATTCCCACCTACTTTAACAGAGTGAAGTACTCCCACCTTCTGTAACAGAGTGGAGTACTCCCACCTACTGTAACTGAATGGAGTACTCCCACCTACTGTAACAGAGTGGAGTACTCCCACCTTCTGTAACAGAGTGGAGTACTCCCACCTACTGTAATAGAGTGGAGTACTCTCACCTACTGTAACTGAATGGAGTACTCTCACCTACTGTAACAGAGTGGAGTACTCCCACCTGCTGTAAAAGAGGGGAGTACTCCCACCTACTGTAACAGAGTGGAATACTCCCACCTACTGTAATAGAGTGGAGTACTTCCACCTACTGTAACAGAGTGGAGCACTCCCACCTACTGTAACAGAGTGGAGTACTCCCACCTACTGTAACATAGTGGAGTACTCCCACCTACTGTAACATAGTGGAGTACTCCCACCTACTGTAACAGAGTGGAGTACTCCCACCTACTGTAACAGAGTGGAGTACTCCCACCTACTCTAACAGAGTGGAGTACTCCCTCCTACTGTAACAGAGTGGAGTACTCCAACCTACTGTAAAAGAGGGGAGTACTCCCAGCTACTGTAACATAGTGGAGTTCTCCCACCTACTGTAACAGAGTGGAGTACTCCCACCTACTGTAACAGAGTGGAGTACTCCCACCTACTCTAACAGAGTGGAGTACTCCCTCCTACTGTAACAGAGTGGAGTACTCCAACCTACTGTAAAAGAGGGGAGTACTCCCACCTACTGTAATAGAGTGGAGTACTCTCACCTACTGTAACTGAATGGAGTACTCTCACCTACTGTAACAGAGTGGAGTACTACCACCTGCTGTAAAAGAGGGGAGTACTCCCACCTACTGTAACAGAGTGGAATACTCCCACCTACTGTAATAGAGTGGAGTATTTCCACCTACTGTAACAGAGTGGAGCACTCCCACCTACTGTAACAGAGTGGAGTACTCCCACCTACTGTAACATAGTGGAGTACTCCCACCTACTGTAACATAGTGGAGTACTCCCACCTACTGTAACATAGTGGAGTACTCCCTCCTACTGTAACAGAGTGGAGTACTCCAACCTACTGTAAAAGAGGGGAGTACTCCCACCTACTGTAACAGAGTGGAGTACTCCCAACTACTGTAATATAGTGGAATACTCCCACCTTCTGTAAAAGAATGGAGTACTCCCACCTACTGTAACAGAGTGGAGTACTCCCACATACTGTAACATAGTGGAGTACTCCCACATACTGTAACATAGTGGAGTACTCCCACCTACTGTAACATAGTGGAGTACTCCCACATACTGTAACATAGTGGAGTACTCCCACCTACTATAACATAGTGGAGTACTCCCACCTACTGTAAAAGAGGGGAGTACTCCCACCTACTGTAACAGAGTGGAGTACTCCCACCTACTGTAACATAGTGGAGTACTCCCACCTACTGTAACAGAGTGGAGTACTCCCACCTACTGTAAAAGATTGGAGTACTGCCACCTACTGTAACATAGTGGAGTACTCCCACCTACTGTAACATAGTGGAGTACTCCCACCTACTGTAACATAGTGGAGTACTCCCACCTACTGTAACATAGTGGAGTACTCCCACCTACTGTAACATAGTGGAGTACTCCCACCTACTGTAACAGAGTGGAGTACTCCCACCTACTGTAACATAGTGGAGTACTCCCATTTACTGTAACATAGTGGAGTACTCCCACCTACTGTAACATAGTGGAGTACTCCAACCTACTGTAACACAGTGGAGTACTCCCACCTACTGTAACATAGTGGAGTACTCCCACCTACTGTACCATAGTGGAGTACTCCCACCTTCTGTAACAGATTGGAGAACTCCCACCTACTGTAACATAGTGGAGTACTCCCACCTACTGTAACATAGTGGAGTACTCTCACCTACTATAACATAGTGGAGTACTCCCACCTACTGTAACAGAGTGGAGTTCTCCCACCTACTCTAACAGAGTGGAGTACTCCAACCTTCTGTAAAAGAGGGGAGTACTCCCACCTACTGTAACAGTGGAGTACTCCCACCTACTGTAACAGAGTGGAGTACTCCCACCTACTGTAAAAGAGGGGAGTACTCCCACCTACTGTAACAGTGGAGTACTCCCACCTACTGTAACATAGTGGAGTACTCCCACCTACTGTAACATAGTGGAGTACTCCCACCTACTGTAACATAGTGGAGTACTCCCACCTACTGTAACATAGTGGAGTACTCCCACCTACTGTAACATAGTGGAGTACTCCCACCTACTGTAACATAGTGGAGTACTCCCACCTACTGTAACATAGTGGAGTACTCCCACCTACTGTAACATAGTGGAGTACTCCCACCTACTGTAACATAGTGGAGTACTCCCACCTACTGTAACATAGTGGAGTACTCCCACCTACTGTAACATAGTGGAGTACTCCCACCTACTGTAACATAGTGGAGTACTCCCACCTACTGTAACATAGTGGAGTACTCCCACCTACTGTAACATAGTGGAGTACTCCCACCTACTGTAACATAGTGGAGTACTCCCTCCTACTGTAACATAGTGGAGTACTCCCACCTACTGTAACATAGTGGAGTACTCCCACCTACTGTAACATAGTGGAGTACTCCCTCCTACTGTAACATAGTGGAGTACTCCCACCTACTGTAACATAGTGGAGTACTCCCACCTACTGTAACATAGTGGAGTACTCCCACCTACTGTAACATAGTGGAGTACTCCCACCTACTGTAACATAGTGGAGTACTCCCACCTACTGTAACATAGTGGAGTACTCCCACCTACTGTAACATAGTGGAGTACTCCCACCTACTGTAACATAGTGGAGTACTCCCACCTACTGTAACATAGTGGAGTACTCCCACCTACTGTAACATAGTGGAGTACTCCCACCTACTGTAACATAGTGGAGTACTCCCACCTACTGTAACATAGTGGAGTACTCCCACCTACTGTAACATAGTGGAGTACTCCCTCCTACTGTAACATAGTGGAGTACTCCCTCCTACTGTAACATAGTGGAGTACTCCCACCTACTGTAACATAGTGGAGTACTCCCACCTACTGTAACATAGTGGAGTACTCCCACCTACTGTAACATAGTGGAGTACTCCCACCTACTGTAACATAGTGGAGTACTCCCACCTACTGTAACATAGTGGAGTACTCCCACCTACTGTAACATAGTGGAGTACTCCCACCTACTGTAACATAGTGGAGTACTCCCACCTACTGTAACATAGTGGAGTACTCCCTCCTACAGTAACAAAATGTTGAGCACTTTGTCAGCCAGACACCGCTGGAAAATTCCTTTAACTTAAACAATATTTATAGCTCTGTGTGCGCGCGCGTGTGTGTGTGTGTGTGTGTGTGTGTGTGTGTGTGTGTGTGTGTGTGTGTGTGTGTGTGTGTGTGTGTGTGTGTGTGTGTGTGTGTGTGTGTTTGTGTGTGTGTGTGTGTGTTTGTGTGTGTGTTTGTGTGTGTGTGTGTGTGTGTGTATGTGTGTGTGTGTGTGTGTGTGTGAGTGTGTGTGTGTGTGTGTGTGTGTGTGTGTGTGTACTCACGTAGTTGAGGTTGCAGGCTTCGAGTCCTAGCTCCTGGCCCTGCCTCTTCACTGGTCGTTACTAGGTCACTCTCCCTGAACCGTGAGCTTTATCATACCTCAGTTTAAAGTTAAGTATGGATTCTGCCTCCACTACATCGCTTCCCAAACTATTCCACTTCCTGACTACTCTGTGGCTGAAGAAATACTTCCCAACATCCCTGTGATTCATCTGTGTCTTCAACTTCCAACTGTGTCCCCTTGTTGCTGTGTTCCATCTCTGGAACATCCTGTCTTTGTCCACCTTGTAAATTCCTCTCAGTATTTTGTATGTCGTTATCATGTCCCCCCTATCTCTCCTGTCCTCCAGTGTCGTCAGGTCGATTTCCCTTAACCTCTCCTCGTATTACATACCTCTTAGCTCTGGGACTAGTCTTGCTGCAAACCTTTGCACTTTCTCTAGTTTCTTTACGTGCTTGGCTAGGTGTGGGTTCCAAACTAGCGCCGCATACTCCAATTTGGGCCTAACGTAGACGGTGTACAGGGTCCTGAACGATTCCTTATTAAGATGTCGGAATGCTGTTTTGAGGTTTGCTAGGCGCCCATATGCTGCAGCAGTTATTTGGTTGATGTGCGCTTCAGGAGATGTGCCTGGTGTTATACTCACCCCAAGATCTTTTTCCTTCAGTGAAGTTTGTAGTCTCTGGCCCCCTAGACTGTACTCCTTCTGCGGTCTTCTTTGCCCTTTCCCAATCTTCATGACTGCACTTGGTGGGGTTGAACTCCAGGAGCCGATTGCTGGACCAGGTCTGCAGCCTGTCCAGATCCCTTTGTAGTTGTGCCTGTTCTTCAGTCGAATGAATTCTTCTCATCAACTTCACGTCATCTGCAAACAGGGACTCTTAGGAATCTATTCCTTCCGTCATGTCGTTCACAAATACCAGAAACAGCACTCGTCCTAGGACTGACCCCTGTGGGACCCCGCTGGTCACAGGTGCCCACTCTGACACCTCACCACGTACCATGACTCGCTGCTGTCTTCCTAACAATTATTCCCTGATGCATTGTAGTGCCTTCCTTGTTATCCCTGCTTGGTCCTCCAGTTTTTACACTAATCTCTTGTGTGGAACTGTGTCAAACGCATTCTTGCAGTCCAAGAAAATGCAATCCACCCACCTCTCTCTCTCTCTCTTGTCTTACTGCTGTCACCCTGTCATAGAACTAAAGTAGGTTTGTGACACAGGATTTTCCGTCCCTGAAACCATGTTGGCTGCTCTTGATGAGATCATTCCTTTCTAGGTGTTCCACCACTCTTCTCCTGATAATCTTCTCCATGACTTTGCATACTATACATGTCAGTGACACTGGTCTGTAGTTTAGTGCTTCATGTCTGTCTCTTTTTTTAAAGATTGGGACTACATTTGCTGTCTTCCATGTCTCAGGCAATCTCCCTGTTTCGATAGATGTCTTGAATATTGTTGTTAGGGGTACACATAGCGCCTCTGCTCCCTCTCTCAGGACCCATGGAGAGATGTTATCCGCCCCATTGCCTTTGAGGTATCTAGCTCACTCAGAAGCCTCTTCACTTCTCTCTCGGTTGTGTGTACTGTGTCCAGCACCTGGTGGTGTATCCCACCTCTACGACTTTCTGGAGCCCATTCTGTCTCCTCTGTGAACACTTCTTTGAATCTCTTGTTGAGTTCCTCACATACTTCACGGTCATTTCTTGTTGTCTCTCCTCCTTCCTTCCTTAGCCTGATTACCTGGTCCTTGACTGTTGTTTTCCTCCTGATGTGGCTGTATAACAGCTTCGGGTCAGATTTGGCTTTCGCAGCGATGTCGTTTTCATATTGTAGCTGGGCCTCCCTTATTGTCTGTGCATATTCGTTTCTGGCTCTACGACTGCTCTCCTTATTCTCCTGGGTCCTTTGCCTTCTATATTTCTTCCATTCCCTAGCACACTTGGTTTTTGTCTCCCTGCACCTTTGGGTGAACCATGAGTTCGTCCTGGCTTTTTCATTATTCCTGGGTGAGCGCGCGCGTGCTGAGAAACTTTGTGGTTTGGAGTGGTAAATGTTGGATTGATATGCGTATTACATATGTCGGGCTAGATTGGTTGCCACTACTACCTCGATAGACCCTACGTAGAATGGGCTACCTTGATAGACCCTACCTAGCATTAACCACCCTGATATATCCTACGTAGCATGGGCTACCTTGATAGACCCTACCTAGCATGGACCATCTTGGTAAACCCTACCTAGCATGGACTACCTTGGTAAACCCTACCTAGCATGAACCACCCTGATATATCCTACGTAGCATGGGCTACCTTGATAGTCCATGATAGCACATTCTTATTCTACACTCAGAAACATTTTCGCAACTATATGTAGTTGCAGGGGTCGAGTCTTAGCTCCTGGTTCAGCATCTCAACTTGCCGCTTGCCAGATTCATTAACTCATGGTTTCTAGGACCCTATATAGTATCTGTTCCTAAAACTGAGTATAGAATCTGCTTTCATCCATTTCTTCAAGATCGTTGTTCTTTCTGAATACCCTAACGGTGAAGAGGTATTTCCTGACATCCCTCATCTAACTTCCAACTGCGCCCCCGAGTACCTGTTTTCCGCCTCTCAAAAAGTCTATCCATGTTTACCCTATCAAACTTTCTCATTATTTTGTATGTTGTTATCATGTCTCCCCAGGTCCTTCTCTCCTCCGGGGTTGTCAGGTTCAATTTTTCGGACTTTTCTGGTGGTTCAGTTTCCTTAGCTCTGGTACCTGCCTCTACATGCAGCTCTGGATTTCCTCCAGTTTTTTAACATGCTTTATCAGGTGTGTTCCATGCTGGTGCGGTGTTATTCTGTGTGTTACTGTGTGTTACTGCGTGCGTTACTTACTGTTTAATGGCTGTTAATGTATCTTTGCGTGTTGTTAACTTTGTGTGTTGCTAACTTTGTGTGTTGCTAACTTTGTGTGTTGCTAACTTTGTGTGTTGTTAACTTTGTGTGTTGCTAACTTTGTGTGTTGTTAACTTTGTGTGTTGCTAACTTTGAGTGTCTCTCTTGTGCTTTACTTTCCTGAGTGTTACTTTGTGATGTTGTCTGTGTTGCCCTGTGTGCTACTGTGTGTTACTGTGTTACTGTGTGTTACTGTGTGTTACTGTGTGTTACTGTGTGTTACTGTGTTACTGTGTGTTACTGTGTGTTACTGTGTGTTACTGTGTGTTACTGTGTTACTGTGTGTTACTGTGTGTTACTGTGTGTTACTGTGTTACTGTGTGTTACTGTGTGTTACTGTGTGTTGCTGTGTGTTAATGTGTTTTACTGTGTTACTGTGTTACTGTGTGTTACTGTGTGTTACTGTATGTTACTGCGTGTTACTGTGTTACTGTGTGTTACTGTGTTACTGTGTGTTACTCTGTGTTACTGTGTGTTACTGTGTGTTACTATGTGTTACTGTGTGTTACTGTGTGTTACTGTGCGTTACTGTGTTACTGTGTGTTACTGTGTGTTACTGTGTGTTACTGTGTGTTACTGTGTTGCTGTGTTACTGTGCGTTACTCTGTTACTGTGTGTTACTAGGTGTTACTGTGTTAGTGTGTGTTACTGGGTTACAGAGTGTTACTGTGTTACTGTGTGTTACTGTGTTACTGTGTGTTACTGTGTGTTACTATGTGTTACTGTGTGTTACTGTGTGTTACTGTGTTACTGTGTGTTACTGTGTGTTACTGTGTGTTACTGTGTTACTGTGTGCTACTATGTGTTACTGTGTGTTACTGTGTGTTACTGTGTGTTACTATGTGTTACTGTGTGTTACTGTGTGGTACTGCGTGTTACTGTGTGTTACTGTGTGTTACTGTGTTACTGTGTGTTACTGTGTGTTACTGTGTTACTGTGTGTTAGTGTGTGTTACTATGTGTTACTCTGTGTTACTCTGTGTTACTGTGCGTTACTGTGTTACTGTGTGTTACTGTGTGTTACTGTGTGTTACTGTGTTGCTGTGTTACTGTGTGTTACTGTGTTACTGTGTGTTACTAGGTGTTACTGTGTGTTACTGTGTTAGTGTGTGTTACTGGGTTACTGTGTGTTACTGTCTTACTGTCCGTTACTGTGTGTTACTCTATTACTGTGTGTAACTGTGTGTTACTGTGTGCTACTGTGTTACTGTGTGTTACTGTGTGTTACTATGTGTTACTATGTGTTACTGTGTGTTACTGTGTGTTACTGTGTGTTACTATGTGTTACTGTGTGTTACTGTGTGTTACTGTGTTACTGTGTGTTACTATGTGTTACTGTGTGTTACTGTGTTACTGTGTGTTACTATGTGTTACTGTGTGTTACTGTGTGTTACTGTGTTACTGTGTGTTACTGTGTGTTACTGTGTTACTGTGTGTTACTATGTGTTACTGTGTGTTACTGTGCGTTACTGCGTTACTGTGTGTTACTGTGTGTTACTATGTGTTACGGTGTGTTACTGTGTGTTACTGTATTACTGTGTGTTACTGTGTGTTACTATGTGTTACTGTGTGTTACTGTGTGTTACTATGTTACTGTGGGTTACTGTATGTTATTGTGTTACTGTGTGTTACAGTGTGTTACTGTGTTACTGTGTGTTACTGTGTTACTGTGTGTTACTGTGTTACTATGTGCTACTGTGTGTTACTGCGTTACTGTGTGTTACTGTGCTACTGTGTGTTACTGTGTTACTGTGTGTTAAAGTGTTACTGTGTGTTACTGTGTGTTACTGTGTGTTATTGTGTTACTGTGTGTTTCTGTGTGTTACTGTGTTTTACTGTGTGTTACTGTGTTACTGTGTGTTACTGTGTTCTACTGTGCGGTACTGTGTGTTACTGTGTGTTACTGTGTGTTACTGTGTTACTGTGTGTTACTGCGTGTTATTGTGTGTTACTGTGTGTTACTGTGTTACTGTGTGTTACTTTGTGTTACTGTGTGTTACTTTGTGTTACTGTGTTACTGTGTGTTACTATGTGTTACTGTGTGTTACTGTGTTACTGTGTGTTACTGTGTTACTGTGTGTTACTGTGTGTTACTGTGTCTTACTGTGTTACTGTGTGTTACTGTGTGTTACTGTGTTACTCTGTGTTACTGTGTTACTGTGTTACTATGTGTTACTGTGTTACTGTGTGTTACTATGTGTTACTGTGTGTTACTGTGCGTTACTGTGTGTTTCTGGGTTACTGTGTTACTGTGTGTTACTGTGTTACTCTGTGTTACTCTGTGTTACTGTGTGTTACTCTGTGTTACTGTGTGCTACTGTGCGTTACTGTGTGTTACTGTGTTACTATGTATTACTGTGTCACTGTGTGTTACTGTGTGTTACTGTGTTACTATGTGTTACTGTGTTACTGTGTGTTACTGTGTTACTGTGTTACTGTGTGTTACTATGTGTTACTGTGTTACTGTGTGTTACTGTGTGTTACTGTTACTGTGTGTTACTATGTGTTACTGTGTTACTGTGTGTTACTGTGTGTTACACTGTGTTACTGTGTTACTGTGTGTCACTGTGTGTTACTGTGTTACTCTGTGTTACTGTTTTACTGTGTTACTGTGTGTTACTATGTGTTACTGTGTGTTACTGTGTTACTGTGTGTTACTGTGTAACTGTGTGTTACTGTGTGTTACTGTGTGTTATTGTGTGTTACTGTGTTACTGTTTTACTGTGTGTTACTGTGTTACTGTGTGTTACTGTGTTACTGTGTGTTACTGTGTTACTGAGTGTTGCTGTGTGTTACTGTGTGTTACTGTGTTACTGAGTGCTACTGTGTGTTACTGTGTGTTACTGTTTGTTACTGTGTTACTGTGTGTTACTGTGTTACTGTGTGTTACTGTGTGTTACTCTGTATTACTGTGTTTTACTGTGTTACTGTGTGTTACTGTGTGTCACTGTGTTTCTATGTGTTACTGTGTTATTGTGTGTTACTGTGTTACTATGTGTTACTGTGTTACTGTGTGTTACTGTGTGTTACTCTATTTCTATGTGTTACTGTGTTACTGTGTGTTACTATGTGTTACTGTGTTACTGTGTGTTACTGTGTGTTACAGTGTGTTACTATGTGTTACCGTGTGTTAATGTGTGTTACTGTGTTACTGTGTGTTACTGTGTTTTACTGTGTTACTGTGTGTAACTCTGTTCCTATGTGTTACTGTGTGTTACTCTGTTACTATGTGTTACTGTTTTACTGTGTGTTACTGTGTTACTATGTGTTACTGTGTTACTGTGTGTTACTGTGTCACTGTTACTGTGTGTTACTGTGTGTTACTGCGTGTTAATAGGTGTTACTGTGTTACTGTGTGTTACTGTGTTACTGTGTGTTACTGTTTTACTGTGTTACTTTGAGTTACTGTGTGTTACTGTGTGTTACTGTGTTACTGTGTGTTACTGTGTGTTACTGTGTGTTACTGTGTTACTGTGTTACTGTGTGTTACTGTGTGTCACTGTGTGTTACTGTGTGTTATTGTGTTACTGTGTGTTACTGTGTGTTACTGTGTTACTGTGTTACTGTGTATTACTGTGTTCCTGTGTTACTGTGTGTTACTGTGTGTTACTGTGTTAATGTGTGTTACTGTGTGTTAGTCTGTGTTACACTGTATTACACTGTGTTACACTGTAATACACTGTGTTACACTGTGTTACACTGTAGTACACTTTGTTACACTGTGTTACACTGTGTTACACTGTAGTACACTTTGTTACACTGTGTTACACTGTGGTACACTGTGGTACACTGTGATACACTGTGTTACACTGTGTTACATTGTGACACACTGTTACACTGTGCTACACTGTAATACACTGTGTTACACTGTGTTACATTGTAACACACTGTTACACTGTGTTACACTGTAATACACTGTGTTACACTGTGTTACACTGTGTTACACTGTGGTACACTATGACACACTGTGTTACAATGTGATACACTGTTTTACACTGTGATACACTGTGTTACACTGTATTACACTGTGATACACTGTGTTACACTGTGTTACACTGTAATACACTGTGTTATACTGTGTTACACTGGGATACACTGTGTTACATTGTGCTACACTGTGATACACTGTGTTACACTGTGTTACACTATGTTACACTGTGATACACTGTGTTACACTGTGATACAATGTGTTACACTGTGATACACTGTGTTACACTATGATACACTGTGATACACTGTGATACACTGTGTTACATTGTGTTACACTGTGTTACACTGTGATACACTGTGTTACACTGTGATACACTGTGTTACATTGTGTTACACTGTGATACACTGTGCTACACTGTGTTACACTGTGATACACTGTGATACACTATGATACAATGTGATACATTGTGTTACACTGTGTTACACTGTGATACACTGTGTTACACTGTGTTACACTGTGATACACTGTGTTACACTGTTACACTGTAATACACTGTGTTACACTGTGTTACATTGTGATACACTGTGATACACTGTGATACACTGTGTTACACTGTGTTACACTATATTACACTGTGATACACTGTGATGCACTGTGTTACACTGTGACACACTGTGCTACACTGTATTACACTGTGATACACTGTGATACACTGTGTTGAACTGTGATACACTGTATTACACTGTGATACACTGTGATACACTGTGATACACTGTGATACACTGTGTTACACTGTGATACACTGTGTTACACTGTGATACACTGTGTTACACTGTGATACACTGTGATACACTGTGATACACTGTGATACACTGTGTTACACTGTGATACACTGTGATACACTGTTTTACTGTGTTACACTGTGATACACTGTGATACACTGTGATACACTGCGTTGCACTGTGATACACTGTGATACACTGTGATACGCTGTTTTACGCTGTGTTACACTGTGATACACTGTGATACACTGTGATACACTGTGATACACTGTGATACACTGTGTTACACTGTGATACACTGTGATACACTGTTTTGCACTGTGTTACACTGTGATACATTGTGATACACTGTGATACACTGTATTACACTGTGATACACTATGATACACTGTGATACACTGTGATACACTGTGTTGCACTGTGTTACACTGTGATACGCTGTGATACACTGTGATACACTGTGATACTCTGTATTATACTGTGATACACTGTGTTATACTGTGATACGCTGTGTTACACTGTGATACACTGTGATACACTGTGTTACACTGTGATACACTATGTTATACTGTGATACACTGTGTTATACTGTGATACACTGTGTTACACTGTGATACACTGTGTTATACTGTGATACACTGTGCTATACTGTGATACGCTGTGTTACACTGTGATACACTGTGATACACTGTGTTACACTGTGATACACTATGTTATACTGTGATACACTGTGTTATACTGTGATACACTCTGTTACACTGTGATACACTGTGTTGTACTGTGATACATTGTGTTATACTGTGATACACTGTGTTACACTGTGATACACTGTGTTACACTGTGTTACACTGTGCTATACTGTGATACACTGTGCTATACTGTGATACACTCTATACTGTGATACACTGTATACTGTGATACACTGTGTTATACACTGTGATACACTGTGTTACACTGTGCTACACTGTGATACACTGAGTTATACTGTGATACTGTGTGATACACTGTATGTTGTGATACACTGTATACTGTGATACACTTTATACTGTGATACACTGTGATGTGACACTGTGTGTGATACACTGTGTTACACTGTGATACACTGTGTTACACTTGTGATACACTGTGTTACACTACACTGTGATACACTGTATACTGTGATACACTGTGTACTGTGTTACACTGTGATACACTGTGTTACACTGTGATACACTGTGTTACACTGTGATACACTGTGTTATACTGTGATACACTGTGTTATACTGTGATACACTGTGTTACACTGTGATACACTGTGTTACACTGTGATACACTGTGTTATACTGTGATACACTGTGTTATACTGTGATACACTGTGTTATACTGTGATACACTGTGTTACACTGTGATACACTGTGATACACTGTGTTACACTGTGATACACTGTGATACACTGTGTTACACTGTGTTACACTGTGTTACACTGTGATACACTGTGTTACACTGTGATACACTGTGTTACACTGTGATACACTGTGTTACACTGTGTTACACTGTGTTACACTGTGATACACTGTGATACACTGTGATACACTGTGATACACTGTGTTACACTGTGATACACTGTGTTACACTGTGATACACTGTGTTACACTGTGATACACTGTGATAGACTGCGATACACTGTGTTACACTGTGATACACTGTGTTACACTGTGATACACTGTGATACACTGTGATACACTGTGTTACACTGTGATACACTGTGATACACTGTGATACACTGTGATACACTGTGTTACACTGTGATACACTGTGTTACACTGTGATACACTGTGTTACACTGTGATACACTGTGTTACACTGTGTTACACTGTGTTACACTGTGTTACACTGTGATACACTGTGATACACTGTGATACACTGTGTTGCACTGTGTTACACTGTGTTACACTGTGATACACTGTGTTACACTGTGATACACTGTGTTACACTGTGATACACTGTGTTACACTGTGATACACTGTGTTACACTGTGATACACTGTGATACACTGTGATACACTGTGTTATACTGTGATACACTGTGATACACTGTGATACACTGTGTTACACTGTGATACACTGTGTTACACTGTGATACACTGTGATACACTGTGATACACTGTGTTACACTGTGATACACTATGATACACTGTGATACACTGTGTTACACTGTGATACACTGTGTTACACTGTGATACACTGTGATACACTGTGATACACTGTGTTACACTGTGATACACTGTGATACACTGTGTTACACTGTGATACACTGTGATACACTGTGATACGCTGTGTTACACTGTGATACACTGTGATACACTGTGATACACTGTGTTACACTGTGATACACTGTGATACACTGTGATACACTGTGTTATACTGTGATACACTGTGATACACTGTGATACACTGTGTTACACTGTGATACACTGTGATACACTGTGATACACTGTGTTACACTGTGATACACTGTGATACACTGTGTTACACTGTGATACACTATGTTATACTGTGATACACTGTGATACACTGTGATACACTGTGATACACTGTGTTACACTGTGATACACTGTGATACACTGTGTTACACTGTGATACACTGTGATACACTGTGATACGTGTTACACTGTCATACACTGTGTTACACTGTGATACACTGTGATACACTGTGATACACTGTGTTACACTGTGATACACTGTGATACACTGTGTTACACTTTGATGCACTGTGTGTGTTACACTGTGATACACTGTGATACACTGTGTTACACTGTGATACACTGTGATACACTGTGATACACTGTGTTACACTGTGATACACTGTGATACACTGTGATACACTGTGTTACACTGTGATACACTGTGATACACTGTGATACACTGTGTTACACTGTGATACACTGTGATACACTGTGTTACACTGTGATACACTGTGATACACTGTGATACACTGTGTTACACTGTGATACACTGTGTTACACTGTGATACACTGTGATACACTGTGATACACTGTGTTACACTGTGATACACTGTGATACACTGTGTTACACTGTGACACACTGTGTTACACTGTGATACACTGTGATACACTGTGTTACACTGTGATACACTGTGATACACTGTGATACACTGTGATAAACTGTGTTGCACTGTGATACATTGTAATGCACTGTGATACACTGTGTTACACTGTGTTACACTGTTTTACGCTGTGTTACACTAAGTATGTTACACTATAGTGCAGTAAACTAACCAAGACATAACAATGTTGGTAGAACTACAGACACTATGTTAGATCAAAGGACACATGTGCAACTAATGCGACATTTTATTGTGGCAACATTTCGCTCTCCAGGAACGAAACGTTGCCCCAGTAAAATCTGGCATTAGTCGCACTTGTGTCATTCTACCTAATATATTTTAATCATGTGTTTGCTGGAGATGAACGTCACCTTTGGTCTTACCTGAGCTGCTGTCAAGCGTCATAAATCTGCCTCTCAGGTACTAGGAATCAGTGCGTTATTACGACGTCTTAAGAGTCTTTAAATACACTGCGTAAGACGACATTTGTCCCGCGTGTAAAACCCTTTAGTGAGATTGTCTCACCCAAGCTGGTTGTCTCTTTCAAACTTAAAGAGTATTGATGTTAGGATTCGTAAGTCATCAGGAAACATGCCAAACTGTTTATAAGATAAGATAAGATAAGATAAGATTTCGTTCGGATTTTTAACCCCGGAGGGTTAGCCACCCAGGATAACCCAAGAAAGTCAGTGCGTCATCGAGGACTGTCTAACTTATTTCCATTGGGGTCCTTAATCTTGTCCCCCAGGATGCGACCCACACCAGTCGACTAACACCCAGGTACCTATTTGCTGCTAGGTGAACAGGACAATAGGTGTAAGGAAACGTGTCGAAAATGTTTCCACCCGCCGGGAATCGAACCCGGGCCCTCCGTGTGTGAAGCGGGAGCTTTAGCCACCAGGCCACCGGGCCACCAGGCCACCGGGCCACCAGGCCACCGGGCCACCAGTTTATCAATCCAAACTTTCAATAACTAGAAATGTGGTAGAGATAGGGGTAATTATAGGCGTTTTATCGAAAATGAAAATTAATTTGGGGATAATTTGTATTTTATATATAAATACAAGATTCCGCTCTTGTGACTTACTAAGAGTTTTTAATTATTGTAACTTTAATGACGACGTGAAATTCTTGGTTTCCATTGGCCGCCTTATTGTGTGATGTTAAGAGGTTTAGGTGGGTTTGGTCTTTGTCACCAGCAGGGTGGGTGTGCCAGCAGGGTGGGTGTGTCAGCAGGGTGGGTGTGTCAGCAGGGTGGGTGTGCTAGCAGGGTGGGTGTGACAGCAGGGTGGGTGTGTCAGCAGGGTGGGTGTGTCAGCAGGGTGGGTGTGACAGCAGGGTGGGTGTGTCAGCAGGGTGGGTGTGTAAGCAGGGTGGGTGTGTGGGCAGCGTGGGTGTGACCGCAGCGTGGGTGTGTCAGCAGGGTGGGTGTGTCAGCAGGGTGGGTGTGTCAGCAGGGTGGGTGTGTCAGCAGGGTGGGTGTGCCAGCAGGGTGGGTGTGCCAGCAGCGTGGGTGTGCTGGCAGCGTGGGTGTGCTGGCAGCGTGGGTGTGCTGGCAGGGTGGGTGTGCTGGCAGCGTGGGTGTGCTGGCAGCGTGGGTGTGCTGGCAGCGTGGGTGTGCTGGCAGCGTGGGTGTGCTGGCAGCGTGGGTGTGCTGGCAGCGTGGGTGTGCTGGCAGCGTGGGTGTGCTGGCAGCGTGGGTGTGCTGGCAGCGTGGGTGTGCCAGCAGGGTGGGTGTGCTGGCAGCGTGGGTGTGCTGGCAGGGTGGGTGTGCCAGCAGCGTGGGTGTGCCAGCAGCGTGGGTGTGCCAGCAGCGTGGGTGTGCTGGCAGCGTGGGTGTGCTGGCAGCGTGGGTGTGCTGGCAGCGTGGGTGTGCAGGCCGCGTGGGTGTGCTGGCAGCGTGGGTGTGCCAGCAGCGTGGGTGTGCCAGCAGCGTGGGTGTGCCAGCAGCGTGGGTGTGCTGGCAGCGTGGGTGTGCTGGCAGCGTGGGTGCGCCAGCAGCGTGGGTGTGCCAGCAGCGTGGGTGTGCTGGCAGCGTGGGTGTGCTGGCAGCGTGGGTGTGCTGGCAGCGTGGGTGTGCTGGCAGCGTGGGTGTGCTGGCAGCGTGGGTGTGCTGGCAGCGTGGGTGTGCCAGCAGCGTGGGTGTGCCAGCAGCGTGGGTGTGCGAGCAGCGTGGGTGTGCCAGCAGCGTGGGTGTGCTGGCAGCGTGGGTGTGCTGGCAGCGTGGGTGTGCTGGCAGCGTGGGTGTGCTGGCAGCGTGGGTGTGCTGGCAGCGTGGGTGTGCTGGCAGCGTGGGTGTGCCAGCAGCGTGGGTGTGCTGGCAGCGTGGGTGTGCCAGCAGCGTGGGTGTGCCAGCAGCGTGGGTGTGCCAGCAGCGTGGGTGTGCCAGCAGCGTGGGTGTGCCAGCAGCGTGGGTGTGCCACTGGACGTCAATTTCTCACTTGTACTCTTTTTCACATCCTTTTGATTCTGTGAACCTGCATGAGACATTCTACATGCACTCGACTTATGATTTACCCTGTATCAACTAGTTCTCTCGATACCTGGTAAAACCACTAAAGTAATTGTTACATTACAATGACATTAAAAAAATATATATGATTACCCTATGAAATTATCTTACATCTATAACGCAAATGTTTATAGATAAACTAGCTATTTATATACACTACACAGAGACCAACTTGGAAATATTTATACTTCTTCTGGTGGGATTCTCGTTCATCGTAATCTTCTCAATCAATTAAGCCCATTCATCAGTTGTTTCTTATTCGCTGTCAGATCCGAGAATGATCGAACATGATATATTGCTCGTTTTATCTCGCTTTTGCTTCACTGTTGCTTCTATTTTAACCCCACTGCAAGCAATTCAATGCAACAATAAAATGTAGTATTAGTTGCAAATTTGCCCTTTTACATAACATATTGCTGGTAATTCTACCAATTATTGCAATTTTTTGCTGGTTGTCCACATTTCTTCTATGAACCTCCACCTTAAAACACCCCACAGGTAGAAATAAAATCCAGGGGTCGACTTAGTTCCGGCGACCAACGTGGCCCAGTGGCCATACCACTTGGCCACCTAGATTATCTGCTCGACCTGTCCTCACCTGAGAGCCAGCCTCGGCTTCTGAGAGTTACATCGTTGTTGGTTCAATTTCTGCGTTTAAAAACCAATTCTTCCTCATTTGTGAGAGATATTCTGACTTAGTCTCGAGTCTGTCTGCCTGCCAGTTTACGAGGTTTGTTTCTGTCAACTCAACTAGTTTTCTAGTTTGTCTAATCAGTGGGTGACATCTGACAGAGCTATAACAGCACATGTCTTGCAAGAACGCGTTCACATGGGTAGTGTTCTTGTGAAAATTTGTTCGTCTTATTCTCCCTGACATGAAGAACAAAATGTCACAATACCATGACTGGAAAAAATCACTACTAACAGATATTTAGGACAAGAGATTCATGGCGATGTTTCGAACCATCCTGGACCTGTGTCAAGTTGCAATCTGAGAACTGAGAAAAGAAAAACATAAGAAAAGATGGGATGGGAGGAGGGACAGGGAAGTGGATGTAGTAGTTGTACCACTACCTGTGATAGTACTAATACTCTTACTATTATTGCTACTATTACAACTCTGGTATTACTACCGCCACTACCACTACCACCTTTCCCTTCTTCCTTCTGTCCTTTGGTAGCAGTGGGAATGGAATTAGTAATGATGCTGCTATTACCACTACTGCTACAAATTTTACTGCTATTACTGCTGTTGCTACCACTACTGCTACTACTACGACTACTATTATTATTATTATTATTACTACTACTACCGTTACTACAATAACTACTAAAACTACTACAGCGTTCTTTCCTTCCCCCCCCCCCCCCCCGTCCTGTAGTAGCAGTGAGAATAGAGTCAGTAATGATACTACGACGACTACAACTACTACTACCACTACCACTGCTATTACTATTACTACCATCACCAATAGTACTACTACTACTATTATCCCCCCCCTTCCTTAAGTCCTATGTTCTGCTCTCTGCTTTCTTCTTCCTCAGCTGTAACTTAAAGATGGTCCAGGATGAACGGGAACGTCGTTGTAAGTGTCCTAGACTAACTTTGTGTTATTGTGAATCACCCTGATATTTGCACAGCCTCAGACACCAGTTTAATTCAGCTACTGCAAACTTCAGTTATCCTCAGCTACTGCAAACCTCAGTTATCCTCAGCTACTGCAAACCTCAGTTATCCTCAGCTGCTGCAAACCTCAGTTATCCTCAGCTGCTGCAAACCTCAGTTATCCTCAGCTACTGCAAACCTCAGTTATCCTCAGCTGCTGCAAACCTCAGTTATCCTCAGCTACTGCAAACCTCAGTTATCCTAAGCTGCTGCAAACCTCAGTTATCCTCAGCTACTGCAAACCTCAGTTATCCTCAGCTGCTGCAAACCTCAGTTATCTTCAGCTGCTGCAAACCTCAGTTATCCTCAGCTGCTGCAAACCTCAGTTATCTTCAGCTGCTGCAAACCTCAGTTATCCTCAGCTGCTGCAAACCTCAGTTATACTCAGCTACTGCAAACCTCAGTTATCCTCAGCTACTGCAAACCTCAGTTATCCTAAGCTGCTGCAAACCTCAGTTATCCTCAGCTGCTGCAAACCTCAGTTATCCTCAGCTGCTGCAAACCTCAGTTATCTTCAGCTGCTGCAAACCTCAGTTATCTTCAGCTGCTGCAAACCTCAGTTATCCTCAGCTGCTGCAAACCTCAGTTATCTTCAGCTGCTGCAAACGTCAGTTATCCTCAGCTACTGCAAACCTTAGTTATCCTCAGCTGCTGCAAACCTTAGTTATCCTCAGCTGCTGCAAACCTCAGTTACCCCCAGCTGCTGCAAACCTCAGTTATCCTCAGCTGCTGCAAACCTCAGTTATCTTCAGCTGCTGCAAACGTCAGTTATCCTCAGCTACTGCAAACCTTAGTTATCCTCAGCTGCTGCAAACCTCAGTTATCCTCAGCTGCTGCAAACCTCAGTTATCCTCAGCTGCTGCAAACCTCAGTTATCCTCAGCTGCTGCAAACCTCAGTTATCCTCAGCTGCTGCAAACCTCAGTTATCCTCAGCTGCTGCAAACCTCAGTTATCCTCAGCTGCTGCAAACCTCAGTTATCCTCAGCTGCTGCAAACCTCAGTTATCCCCAGCTGCTGCAAACCTTAGTTATCTTCAGCTGCTGCAAACCTCAGTTATCCTCAGCTATTGCAAACCTCAGTTATCTTCATCTGCTGCAAACCTCAGTTATCCTCAGCTGCTGCAAACCTTAGTTATCTTCAGCTGCTGCAAACCTCAGTTATCCTCAGCTGCTGCAAACCTTAGTTATCTTCAGCTGCTGCAAACCTCAGTTGTCTTCAGCTGCTGCAAACCTCAGTTATCCTCAGCTACTGCAAACCTCAGTTATCCTCAGCTACTGCAAACCTCAGTTATCTTCAGCTGCTGCAAACCTCAGTTATCCTCAGCTGCTGCAAACCTCAGTTATCCTCAGCTGCTGCAAACCTTAGTTATCCTCAGCTGCTGCAAACCTTAGTTATCCTCAGCTGCTGCAAACCTCAGTTATCCTCAGCTGCTGCAAACCTCAGTTATCCCCAGCTGCTGCAAACCTCAGTTATCCTCAGCTGCTGCAAACCTCAGTTATCTTCAGCTGCTGCAAACCTCAGTTATCCTCAGCTGCTGCAAACCTCAGTTATCTTCAGCTGCTGCAAACCTCAGTTATCCTCAGCTGCTGCAAACCTCAGTTATCTTCAGCTGCTGCAAACCTCAGTTATCCTCAGCTGCTGCAAACCTCAGTTATCTTCAGCTGCTGCAAACGTCAGTTATCCTCAGCTACTGCAAACCTTAGTTATCCTCAGCTGCTGCAAACCTCAGTTATCCTCAGCTGCTGCAAACCTCAGTTATCTTCAGCTGCTGCAAACCTCAGTTATCCTCAGCTGCTGCAAACCTCAGTTATCTTCAGCTGCTGCAAACCTCAGTTATCCTCAGCTGCTGCAAACCTTAGTTATCTTCAGCTGCTGCAAACCTCAGTTATCTTCAGCTGCTGCAAACCTCAGTTATCCTCAGCTGCTGCAAACCTCAGTTATTCTCAGCTACTGCAAACCTCACTTATCCTCAGCTGCTGCAAACCTCACTTATCCTCAGCTGCTGCAAACCTCAGTTATCCTCAGCTGCTGCAAACCTCAGTTATCCTCAGCTACTGCAAACCTCACTTATCCTCAGCTGCTGCAAACGTCAGTTATCCTCAGCTGCTGCAAAGCTCACTTATCCTCAGCTACTGCAAACCTCACTTATCCTCAGCTACTGCAAACCTCACTTATCCTCAGCTGCTGCAAACCTCACTTATCCTCAGCTGCTGCAAACCTCACTTATCCTCAGCTACTGCAAACCTCAGTTATCCTCAGCTGCTGCAAACCTCAGTTATCCCCAACTGCTGCAAGCCTCAGTTATCCTCAGCTACTGCAAACCTCACTTATCCTCAGCTGCTGCAAACCTCAGTTATCCTCAGCTGCTGCAAACCTCAGTTATCCTCAGCTACTGCAAACCTCACTTATCCTCAGCTGCTGCAAACCTCACTTATCCTCAGCTGCTGCAAACCTCAGTTATCCTCAGCTACTGCAAACCTCACTTATCCTCAGCTACTGCAAACCTCAGCTATCCTCAGCTACTGCAAAACACAGTTATCCTCAGCTACTGCAAACCTCAGTTATCCTCAGCTACTGCAAACCTCACTTATCCTCAGCTGCTGCAAACCTCACTTATCCTCAGCTAATGCAAACCTCACTTATCCTCAGCTACTGCAAACCTCAGTTATCCTCAGCTACTGCAAAACTCAGTTATCCTCAGCTGCTGCAAACCTCAGTTATCCTCAGCTACTGCAAACCTCAGTTATCCTCAGCTACTGCAAAACTCAGTTATCCTCAGCTGCTGCAAACCTCAGTTATCCTCAGCTACTGCAAACCTCAGTTATCCTCAGCTGCTGCAAACCTCAGTTATCCTCAGCTGCTGCAAACCTTAGTTATCCTCAGCTGCTGCAAACCTCAGTTATCCTCAGCTGCTGCAAAACTCAGTTATCCTCAGCTACTGCAAACCTCAGTTATCCTCAGCTGCTGCAAAACTCAGTTATCCTCAGCTACTGCAAACCTCAGTTATCCTCAGCTACTGCAAACCTCACTTATCCTCAGCTGCTGCAAACCTCAGTTATCTGGGTGGGAATCTTCTGTGTTGTCAACATTATCTCTGCTACTGTATCAACAGTGTTACTTTTATGTGTCCTCAACATCATTGCTAAGATAATTGTACTTTATGTACTCAAAACTTAAAATAAAAGTTAATTACTTTTTTCCTATTAAACGTGCTGAAAAACTGGTCACTCTTAAAGAAAAATTTGGATCGATTTTCACCGGAGTGAAGCGCAGTTTGCTTTATTTTGGAAAAAACTGGTAAAATTTAAATATTGCTTTGCGTAAGATAATTTCCGAAGTGTTGCATTCAAAGTTGAGGTATTTTCATTAGATTTGCGCTATGTCCTGATTTGCTATTTTTACTGAAATTTGGATATCAGTTTTCACATGTTTTGAGAATGATTTCTGATTTTCTTTATATTTTCGATGTCGTTATTTAATTACATTACATACTTGCAACGGTCTGCACTATGCCAGTTGCACAGGAAGCTAAAATTATGCAATACGAGGATATCTTTCCTGGATCGAACAGCGACTGCAAATAAGCTTACTTTTCTCCATTACCTGGCATTAGCGAAATTACAGTATATGACCTCTTAGGACGAAAAGCACAATAGCTGACTAACACCTACCCTAGGAACGTATTTATCTCTGGGTAATCAGCTTCGACAGGTATGTGTTTATTAACTATACCTTTTTGTCCGTCCGGGAATCGAAACCGGATCATTGTGGTTGCAAGGACCATAGCTTCCAGTGCCACCGTCAGCAGCTGTCAATTTTTTTTACGAGGAGCCAATGGCTTTATAAGATTCCCATTCTCTTTCTACGCCATCTCATAAAATACGTCATTTCATTACAGCCTAAATCATCTTGGTCTCAGACTCTCTTTCCCTTCTCTCCATGAAGCTATTACCGCCTTTCTCAGACATTTGTTCTCGATATATATACCTTTTTTTTTCTCATCTCTCTTTCACCGGTTTGTCTTCTCGCCTTTCACTGATACTGTCGGAAATTTTTCTCCATGTTTTTCACACGTTAAACAGACAGCTCCATCTGGTAGGTAACAGACACTCGTTCGTCATGAGTGAGACTCGTTTATCTCGCGCTACGAAGTAATTTATCAAGAGTAAGACATCTATTTATCTCGAGACAGACATTCACATCTCACTCTCTCTGTTTCTAGAGAGAGAGAAAGAGAAAGACTCGGCAGTTAGTGATCAAGAAGTTCTTGTCTGACGACAGATATCTGTTGATCTTTAACGAGACATCTGTGTATCTCAAGCGAGAAAAGACGGTTGCATCGAGAGAAACAAGTGTTATCTCGAACGAGATGTCTGCTTCACGAGATACAGCTGCTTATCTCGAGCGAGACAGCCAGTTACCTCACACGAGACACTCGTTTATCTAGCGAGAGGCATTCTTTCGTCAGGAGCATCATCGCCAGATGCTGGAGACTGCAGATTCTCTCTACCAGGAAAACTAATATCAACAAACATTTTTCCAGCTTCCCTTATCGTCTATGTTTTTGTGTGTGTACTCACCTATAAGTGGTTGCAGGGGTCGATTCACAGCTCCTCTGTGTTCGTGTGTACTCACCTAGTTGAAGAATTGAGACACTTATGCAAAATATGGGAGTGTTTATTGAAGAAACGTTTCGCCACACAGTGACTTCATCTGATGAACCCACACTGTGGCGAAACGTTTTTTCAATAAAGATACCCAAGTGTTGCATAAGTGTCTCAATTCTTCAACCTGTCGGTTTTCAAAACCATTCATCACATACTCAACAAGTTGTACTCACCTAGTTGTGGTTGCAGGGGTCGATTCACAGCTCCTGGCCCCGCCTCTTCACTGACCGCTACTGTGTGCTCATGTGTGTTACACAAGCAGTAAAATCCAGAGCAGGATACTCCAGAAGTGCTTGCTTTTTAGATAATCATTTGATATTCCCTAAAAATAGTCAACTTTCATGCAACGTCAGTGAAGCAACACACAAAGAACGTTTGAAAGAAGACGAGGTTGAAAAATAAGTCCCATAAATATTTAAAAAGCTTTGAAGACGAGTAGGGGGTAAGAGATGTGGAATACTTTAAAGCTGGTAAATGATTTTAAAGCTGAAGGGATAAAAGATACAGGAAAAAGGTGTCGATATTAAAAAGAGTTTCAACTGAAGCTACGTGCGTTTATTATGAACGTGTAGCAGTGTTGGAACGTGTTGAGTGTGGAAAGGGCGGAAGGTGCTTAATACACTATGGAGAAGCAATGTTCACGAGTGTAAAATGTCAGAGGGTATCAAGTATTTCTTAGTTGTAGAGGTATTAAATATATTGGTAATGCAGAGAAATCATTATAAATGGCGTGGTAACGAGTATGGCATAGTAGCATAAGTGACGTGGTAACACAAATGCTGGAGCAACACAAATAGCACTGTAACACAGATGGTACTAACACAGATGGCACTGTAACACAGATGGCACTGTAACACAGATGGCACTGTAACACAAATAGTACTGTAACACAGATGGCACTGTAACAAATAGCACTAACACAGATGGCACTATAACACAAATAGTACTGTAACACAGATGGCACTGTAACAAATAGCACTAACACAGATGACACTGTAACACAAGTAACACTGTAACACAGATGGCATTGTAACAAATAGCACTAACACATATGGGACTGTAACACAGATGGCACTATAACATAGATAGCACTGTAACAAATAGCACTAACACAGATGGCACTGTAACACAGATGGCACTGTAACAAATAGCACTAACACAGATTTCACTGTAACACAGATGGTACCGTAACAAATAGCACTAACACAGATGACACTGTAACATTGATGGCATTGTAATACAGATGGCACTATAACACAGATAGCACTATAACACAGATGGCACTGTAACAAATAGCACTAAAACAGATGACACTTTAACACAGATGGCACTATAACACTGCACACTATAACAAATAGCACTAACACAGATGACACTGTAACACAGATGGCAATGTAACAATTAGCACTAAAACAGATGACACTTTAACACAGATGGCACTATAACACTGCACTGTAACACAGATGGTACTGTAACACAGATGGCACTATAACAAATAGCACTAACACAGATGACACTGTAACACAGATGGCAATGTAACAATTAGCACTAAAACAGATCGCACTGTAACATAGATGGCACAAACACAGATGGCACTGTAGCAAATAGCACTAACACAGATGGCACTGTAACACAGATGGCACTATAACACTGCACTGTAACACAGATGGTACTGTAACACAGATGGCACTATAACAAATAGCACTAACACAGATGACACTGTAACACAGATGGCAATGTAACAATTAGCACTAAAACAGATCGCACTGTAACATAGATGGCACAAACACAGATGGCACTGTAGCAAATAGCACTAACACAGATGGCACTGTAACACAGATGGCACTGTAACACAGATAGCACTGTAACACATGGCACTGTAACACAGATGGCACTGCAACACAGATGGCACTGTAACACAGATAACATTGTAACAAATGGCACTGTAACACAAATGAGAAGATAGTATTAATAACAGTGCAACACAAATGCAAGGTGACACAAATATTATGAAGTGGAAAGTGAAGACGTAAGTCAGGTTATTTACACTTCTCTAATCCTTCTTTCACTAAAAATTTACTGAAGTAGGGCAGAAAAAAAAGATAATCTCTATAATTTATCTATATTCTTTAAATAACAAAAAAATAACAGTAGCATTACACTGTTACTAATTTAATTGTTGAAGAGTAAACACATTAAACATCTTCCTTAAATTAATTTAGACAGGACTCCAGAGAGGAAATTTAATCCTGCGATCGTTGTGACAAGCGTAGCGAACTGTCTCTCTCGTTCTCTCCAGAGACGTTCAGCTGTCGTTCACTGTCTGCTGAGATTAAAAAAAATATGATTTGAGTGAGTAACGGAGACTGGTGACTCTCTCACGTGTCCCTGGAGCAGAAATCTTTTCATCAGAGAGGTAATGATCACTGGTAGTAACTCTGTCTCTCCTCGAAGAAGAAAATGTAGGTGATTCCGTTTAGTAGCAGATGTCCCATGGTCTTGCAGATGTCTCATGGTCTTGCAGATGTCCCATGGTCTTGCAGATGTCCCATGGTCTTGCAGATGTCCCATGGTATTGCAGATGTCCCATGGTCTTGCAGATGTCCCATGGTCTTGCAGATGTCCCATGGTTTTGCAGATGTCCCATGGTCTTGCAGATGTCCTAGGGTCTTGCAGATGTCCCATGGTATTGCAGATGTCCCATGGTATTGCCAGTGTCCCATGGTCTTGCAGATGTCCCATGGTCTTGCAGATGTCCCATGGTCTTGCAGATGTCCCATGGTCTTGTAGATGTCCCATGGTCTTGCAGATGTCCCATGGTCTTGCAGATGTCCCATGGCCTTGCAGATGTCCCATGGTCTTACAGATGTCCCATGGCCTTGCAGATGTCCCATGGTCTTGCAGATGTCCCATGGTCTTTCAGATGTCCCATGGTCTTACAGATGTCCCATGGCCTTGCAGATGTCCCATGGTCTTTCAGATGTTCCATGGTCTTGCAGATGTCCCATGGCCTTGCAGATGTCCCATGGTCTTGCAGATGTCCCATGGTCTTGCAGATGTCCCATGGTCTTGTAGATGTCCCATGGCCTTGCAGATGTCCCATGGTCTTGCAGATGTCCCATGGCCTTGCAGATGTCCCATGGTCTTACAGATGTCCCATGGCATTGCAGATGTCCCATGGTATTGCCAGTGTCCCATGGTCTTGCAGATGTCCCATGGTCTTGCAGATGTCCCATGGTCTTGCAGATGTCCCATGGTCTTGTAGATGTCCCATGGTCTTGCAGATGTCCCATGGTCTTGCAGATGTCCCATGGCCTTGCAGATGTCCCATGGTCTTACAGATGTCCCATGGCCTTGCAGATGTCCCATGGTCTTGCAGATGTCCCATGGTCTTTCAGATGTCCCATGGTCTTACAGATGTCCCATGGCCTTGCAGATGTCCCATGGTCTTTCAGATGTTCCATGGTCTTGCAGATGTCCCATGGCCTTGCAGATGTCCCATGGTCTTGCAGATGTCCCATGGTCTTGCAGATGTCCCATGGTCTTGTAGATGTCCCATGGCCTTGCAGATGTCAAATGGTCTTGCAGATGTCCCATGGCCTTGCAGATGTCCCATGGTCTTACAGATGTCCCATGGCATTGCAGATGTCCCATGGTCTTGCAGATGTCCCATGGTCTTGCAGATGTCCCATGGTCTTGCAGATGTCCCATGGTCTTACAGATGTCCCATGGTCTTGCAGATGTCCCATGGTCTTGCAGATGTCCCATGGCCTTGCAGATGCCCCATGGTCTTGCAGATGTCCCATGGTCTTGCAGATGTCCCATGGTCTTGTAGATGTCCCATGGCCTTGCAGATGTCCCATGGTCTTGCAGATGTCCCATGGCCTTGCAGATGTCCCATAGTCTTACAGATGTCCCATGGCCTTGCAGATGTCCCATGGTCTTGCAGATGTCCCATGGTCTTGCAGATGTCCCATGGTTTTGCAGATGTCCCATGGTCTTGCAGATGTCCCATGGTATTGCAGATGTCCCATGGTCTTGCAGATGTCCCATGGCCTTGCAGATGTCCCATGGTCTTGCAGATGTCCCATGGCCTTGCAGATGTCCCATGGTCTTACAGATGTCCCATGGCCTTGCAGATGTCCCATGGTCTTGCAGATGTCCCATGGTCTTTCAGATGTCCCATGGTCTTGCAGATGTCCCATGGTCTTTCAGATGTCCCATGGTCTTACAGATGTCCCATGGCCTTGCAGATGTCCCTTGGTCTTTCAGATGTTCCATGGTCTTGCAGATGTCCCATGGCCTTGCAGATGTCCCATGGTCTTGCAGATGTCCCATGGTCTTGCAGATGTCCCATGGTCTTGTAGATGTCCCATGGCCTTGCAGATGTCCCATGGTCTTGCAGATGTCCCATGGCCTTGCAGATGTCCCATGGTCTTACAGATGTCCCATGGCATTGCAGATGTCCCATGGTCTTGCAGATGTCCCATGGTCTTGCAGATGTCCCATGGTCTTGCAGATGTCCCATGGTCTTACAGATGTCCCATGGTCTTGCAGATGTCCCATGGTCTTGCAGATGTCCCATGGCCTTGCAGATGCCCCATGGTCTTGCAGATGTCCCATGGTCTTGCAGATGTCCCATGGTCTTGTAGATGTCCCATGGCCTTGCAGATGTCCCATGGTCTTGCAGATGTCCCATGGCCTTGCAGATGTCCCATAGTCTTACAGATGTCCCATGGCCTTGCAGATGTCCCATGGTCTTGCAGATGTCCCATGGTCTTGCAGATGTCCCATGGTCTTGCAGATGTCCCATGGTCTTGCAGATGTCCCATGGTATTGCAGATGTCCCATGGTCTTGCAGATGTCCCATGGCCTTGCAGATGTCCCATGGTCTTGCAGATGTCCCATGGTCTTGCAGATGTCCCATGGTCTTGCAGATGTCCCATGGCCTTGCAGATGTCCCATGGTCTTGCAGATGTCCCATGGTCTTGCAGATGTCCCATGGTCTTGCAGATGTCCCATGGTCTTGCAGATGTCCCATGGTCTTGCAGATGTCCCATGGTCTTACAGATGTCCCATGGTCTTGCAGATGTCCCATGGTCTTGCAGATGTCCCATGGCCTTGCAGATGCCCCATGGTCTTGCAGATGTCCCATGGTCTTGCAGATGTCCCATGGTCTTGTAGATGTCCCATGGCCTTGCAGATGTCCCATGGTCTTGCAGATGTCCCATGGCCTTGCAGATGTCCCATGGTCTTACAGATGTCCCATGGCCTTGCAGATGTCCCATGGTCTTGCAGATGTCCCATGGTCTTGCAGATGTCCCATGGTCTTGCAGATGTCCCATGGTCTTGCAGATGTCCCATGGCCTTGCAGATGTCCCATGGTCTTACAGATGTCCCATGGCCTTGCAGATGTCCCATGGTCTTGCAGATGTCCCATGGTCTTGCAGATGTCCCATGGTCTTGCAGATGTCTCATGGTCTTGCAGATGTCCCATGGTCTTGCAGATGTCCCATGGTCTTGCAGATGTCCCATGGTCTTGTGTTGCAGTGTCATAAACACCTCTCACAGACATGGGAATCAGTTTTTGATAATATAAGAAAACACAAATAACCCACACATAGGAGGCTGGAATCTATAACGACGTTTCGGTCCGACTTGGACCATTAACTAGCTAATGTGACTAGTTAAATGGTCCAGGTCAGACCCTAGCGTCATAATAAATTTCAGTCTCCTAAGTGCGGGTTATTTGTGTATTGTTCTAGTCACGGTATTGTGCATTTCTATTATTTCTATAATAAGAACTTAGAATAAGACTATAAGGAAGTACCTCCAAGTTCTAATGGGGCTTCATGGTCAAGGGAACGAACAGTCTGATGAATATACGATCTCAAAACCAGTCCAAACCATATAGAATAGTCAAGGAATATACGATCTCCAAACCAGTCCAACCCATATAGAATAGTCAAGGAATATACGATCTCCAAACCAGTCCAACCCATATAGAATAGTCAAGGAATATACGATCTCCAAACCAGTCCAACCCATATAGAATAGTCAAGGAATATACGATCTCCAAACCAGTCCAACCCATATAGGATAGTCAAGGAATATACGATCTCCAAACCAGTCCAACCCATATAGAATTGCCGGAGGAATATACGATCTCCAAACGATCCCAACTCATATAGAACTGGAGGAAAGGGAAGAACCTAACAGAATGGTCTGGAGATGAGATGGAAAAGGAGAAAGGAGAAGACTCGAATAGCATAAATCCTCTTAGATTCACATGCCTTCCATGATGTACAAGAACGAGGGGAATGAGGAGGGGCAAGTAGCAGGAGACTTGAATGAAATTACATTCTTCTTCTATTAAAACACCTCCCCTCATGTGTGGGGAGCCGGGAAGAGGACGACGACGTTAATCGAGACAATAAACTCTCACACACTGAACACCATTTCCCACATCGAGTCTTTTACGAAAATTACGTAATTGTTATTGTTTGACTAGCGAATTTTTGTGTGAATTATGTTAAGGAGATGAGATGCTTTTTAACAATAGCTTTCAAGTGACTGGAAGACAGGGGATCATTAAAGACTTCAGGCAGGGAGTTCCAGATTTTAGGTAGCATTTAAACAGAGTAAACACCAGTGCCAAGGGCAGAAGTTTCCATAGTCATTTAGCGATGTACAGACCACTCGGGAATAATTAGGTCAGCTATGACTTGCACCAAGAAGGGTGCAAGTCATAGCTGTCCTTCTAGGCCTGTATCCCTCTAGGTCTGTATCCTTCTAGGCCTATGAGACCTAGAGGGATAAAGCTGTGGATATTATCCAAGTACTCATTAAACACACAAATAACAGCGTGTGCCTTCTGAGCAGAATATTACTCTCATGGTAATATTGAAAAATGTGCTTCAGAGAGTAATATCCTCTACTAGGACTTAATTATATTTACCAACACCATTCTTTTACGCTCCTTTGTGAAAATATTGTTGAGAGATGAAGAAAAAGACGCTTGACAATATTCTGTATTTACGAACCTACAGCTATTGATGTAGTTTGTGTCAGGAATAAACACACAGGCCAGGGCAAACAGGCAGGCCTAGGAGTTGCCTGATTGCATGGTGTATAAGAGTAATAGCATGACAGTGGTGTGACATATACGAGTATACGGAACACCCACTGTGAAAATAGAGGATTTTCAAGCACTTTCGTGATTTTTCTAATTATAGTTCCTTGATAATGTGAAAAATTACGAAATCGCTTGAAAGTTCACTATTCTTTTCACAGTGTTTGTTCTACACATTATGATATCACCTTTTTACTGTGATCTTATTGTATATTCGACTATATATACTAAGAATATATTACCAAGGCATTAAATGAAGAATTCACCACTGCACAACAAACTCTGAGGTAATGATATGCTTGAAACTGAATATTAAGCTGTCGATAATATTAATACATTGTTAATACATAATTGTGACACATGATTGTAAATAACGATTATTTACACTGATTATGCGATACACAACAGTGAATCGTATGCAAATTGTTGCAAGCTGACATCTAACCCAGCTTGTAAATAATTTGCATACGAATCAAATGTATCAGGAGTAGAGACTATTAGGTTAGGTTAGGTTCGTCAGGTAACAGGACAAATGTTTTCTGACGCGGGTCTTAGTCAGATGATGACCCGCCTTTGGAGCTTTGGTCATCTGACCGAGGACTTCCGCTGGCTTACCGGTCCACCCCTTTAAAAATTATGGGTGTAAAGGCTATGTCACACACAAATACCCTCGTTCTGGGACGACGGTATAAGGTTGTTTATATTCGTATGGTCCACATATGTAAGTCACCTCCGTATTTGTTTGAAAAAGTCAACTGTGCAAGCAATACATCTCAACAGAGAGACCCAGGTGTTACACATGTGTCGTGTTTATCAACTTACTGGTAGTGTATACCATTAACATATTAATACTTGTCTACCTGGAGGGTATTCCGGTTGTCAACGCCCCCGAGGCCTATTCCTTGACCTGGCCTCCCGATGGGCAAGGGCCTGATCAACCAGGTTGTTAATGCTGGCCACACGTAATCCAACGTATGAACCACAACCCTGCTGATCTTGTACTGACGTAAGGTATTTGTCCAACTTCCTCTTGAAGGCAGCCAGGGGTCTACTGGTAACTCTCTTTATGCCTGGTAGGAGGCTGATGAGTAGTCTTGGGCCCCAGACACTTACTGTATTCTTTCTTAGTGTCTGACACAGAAAGAACACAGAATCTTGGTGTTACATACATAATTTACAATTTCATTGTTGACGTCTGGGACAACTTTTAGGTATGATCTACTTCCACTAACGGGTCCCGCCCATCTGTGACAATGTCTTCTACTGTTGCACCTCTTATGTGGCTCTGGTATAGATTTTTCTCACCCTCATGACACTGTTTCAGAATGATCAAGACTAGGCTGAACACCTGTACATGATTATTTCAGTGTATGCGGGAAAGTGCTTGTCTCAAGAGATATTTCGACTTCAGTACCGCCTCCCACCTTGTTTTCACACTACTCTCCTAATTTGTAGGTGACGTGAGGGGTTATGCGTTGACTTGGCTCTTTTCACCACCCGGCTCCCTCCCTGTAGCAACATCCTCATTGTGTTTTGTTTCATTAGTCTGTTTACTTTTTTCATCTATCTTGGTCGGTGTTACGGTGTTTTAATAACGTAAGTTAGAGACTTTGTGTCTTTGTGTCTATTATGTAAGTGACATGCTTGCCTTGTGGGTAACTGTTCTTTTTTTCTCTCTCTCTCCTATGTTCAAATGTGTCAGTGTGGGTCAGTTGACCTTTGAAGTGCTAAATGGGTTGCCTAGGCCACGGCAATGGCCATGTGATTTTTCACGTTCACTTCTGGTTATTCCTGTGAAATCACCAGTATTTCTATTTTTAACCCTTACAGCCTTGCTGCTTTATTAAATCTGTCTTCGACTCAATGCCTTAAAAGTCTACAGAACTCAGCTTCCTTTGTTCTCCTTATATCATTAACGGCTGACTCAGGTCACAGCTCTGCTGCAGTGCAGCTCACACCGACGTTCACCCTCTCTAAGGTGCATGACTCTACTTCCATGGGTGAAGCCGTCTGTGCCATAAACGTCAGTGTTTTATTCACATTCCCTGGCCTTATCCTCAATTCTTTACAAATGGCTACACCATAAGTGCCACTCTTAGACCATATCTGAATTGAGAGATGCTGAGGTTACTGTAACCAAGAAAGTTGTAGCTTTCTTCAAGAGCTGTCGCTGTTGTTTGTTTCTCGCTACACACCCAAAGAGCTGTTATCTTTATTGATATTTGTGTTAAGTTTTAATTTACTTTAGCTTAATATTATTATTTTTTATTTGCTTCAGTTAGGATATCTCATGTTTGCATTTTTAAAAGTAAATTATATATTTTTTTTTTGTTTCTTCAATGTTTTTTGACAGTTGGAGGTCTTATTCCACCACACTGTCAAGGATCAAGAATTAATCACCTAAAGATTTCCCTCTCCATTATTTCAACAATTTCTAGTGTATAGGTCACCTCTGAATTAAAATCGCCCAACACTGGACTTTTCCAAGTACATAACAGATATGGAAGACAATGACTTAGTCTGTAGAGAATAACATCCCTTCTTCAGATGTCACTTGCTAAGGTGTAGGCAAACATACTCGAGTGAGCAAGGGGCACTTCAGAAGACCTACTGGTGCACGTTTAATGTAATACACATCTGGGAGACGACACAGTAAACTTCCCATCATTTTATCTGATGGTGCTTGATTAGTTTAACAGCCGATGAATCAAGGCACTTTGTCACTTTATCATGTTACTGGTATAGTTATTCAGCCTTGTCCCAGGCAGTGAAGATTGAATGTGATTCGTAATGCCGTACGTCGCATCTCCACACATTAGTGTTAACTGTTCTAAGAACATACCTGTGTTCCTGTATATAGACTGGTAGACTTCTGGCTGTTTAGCGAATGTCCGTCTGGTCACGGACTTCTGTACACTTCTGCATCTTCTGTTACAAAATGAGACGTCTTCCAAGGGAAGACATCTCCAGAGAATACTAGGTCAATTTATCGCCCCCCCTCCTCTAAGTATCTAGCCTGTTTCTGGTTTTGTAGTTTGCCAAAGAGTATTCTAATCCAGTTATCCTGTAAAACTAGATGGCTTCTCAGTAGCGCTTTGGGACTGCAGCTGGATGAATACAAACCAACCAAATAAAAGCTGAGATCTTTAATAACAAAGGTGTCTAGGTGATAATAATTACAATTAAAGTAACCTGAATATTTAACGAGGTAAGCTCCTACACAACTCTGTACTGTACTTTTGTAGATTCGCCGGTATAATCCCCGGCCCGGGCCTTTTCCAAGTGGTGGTTCGGCTTTGGCTCCCTGTCGAGGGAGTGTCTCAGAATGTGAGGGAAAAGTTCAATAGATAGGAGTAGCGAGGGAGTGTATAGTAACAATAGTTTCATTGCCGGCTACTTGTTAAGGTAGGGTCAGTCCAGCTCCCGCTATTCCCCCCCCCCTCCCTTTTTCCCCCTCCCCGAAAGTGATAGTTTGATTGCCGGCTGCTTGTTAAGGTAGGGTCAGCCTAGCTCCCGCTATCCCTTCCCCTCCCTCTTCCCCCCCCCCCCGAAAGATGACGTGTGGGGCTCCGGTCAAACAGTAAATCACTCGACTCACAGCTCCCAACACTACTGTAAGTACACGCCTGATCATATTTTAGTGGACTTATTGGTTGAAAGCTTCACTTTTGACCAATAATTAACTTAGTCCTTTCATTCTTTATCTGTTAAATGTTTTAATAATCACCACATCTTTAAAGTATTGTACTTATCATGGAGAGTGATTTCTTAAGCAGTGGGTAATCTCTCTCTTTACAGCTTGGAATGACAGAGAGGGTCACCTGCCAACCAACGAGAAGAATAGAAGGAGACGGACTAACGTCCTGAGACGTCCCATGTTTAATCTGCTTACCTGTTATGTAAGCCCTCATCATAGCAGTGGTAACGAACCTGTTTTCCTGTCATCTGAAGTAATTAGTCACGGCTATACTCTGTGAAGAACGAGCCGGTGGTGGTCACCAACACCTGCTACCCCCCCTCATCAGCAACGGCTACGATTTCAACAACACGCAGTGTCACCAACACCTGACACCCCATATAGCACGATATACCTATATTAACGTTGAGTTCAAATGTCATTTTTTTCATTTCATTTTTCATTTTTCTTTCAATTAGGATACCCATTCATGTTTTATTGTTTTACATTTTCCGTTTCTAAATAATAAAGTGTTTATCACTGTCTGTTATTATTTCTTTTTCTATTCATTAATTTTCCTGAGGAGGAGCCAGCCTTGGTAATACTGACTGAAGTTGTTACAGGGCTGAGTAAGCCTTCACACAGAACAATGTCTGCCATGGGAGGAGGTACAAATACTTCCTCATCTTCTGGGACCAGCTGTCCCCAGGCCTAGCACCACTCCCCGCCCCGACGGGGGTCGAAAGGAGAAGCCACACACCTTGTGCTGCCACAAACCCCGGCCACACTGGGCTCGAAGGGTGTGGCAGCTGCACATCAGCAGGCGATGTCAAGAGGTGCAAAGGCAGAAAGCACTACAGGATCCTTTTCGAGCCACAACCCAGGTTTGGGCCGAGACCCAAGCGCTGGGTAGGCACAAGAATGCCTCTTGCTGTGAGTGTTGCTGCTGTTCATACTTCTCTTGTCCGTCACACTCTGCACACCACTCTTGGAGTATAACGTGGTATACTTATATATCATGGTTATTCTGTACATATAATTATATGATGCTAGGTGCATACTTATTAAGATACTGTACTACTCTTAATAAGTACCGTCTGGTGCTTTGCTATGATGAGAAGCATTCATAAGTACAAGAATAATGATGGGCATGTGTGTTTAGGGTTCAGTAAGACTCGACTCAGACTTAAAAGTGACTAGCAGCAGCAAGTCCCTAAATAAACTAACTTTTGGACCATCGAGGCAATCAAACAGCTTGCCTAAACAATATGACCACCCATTCACCAAATATCAGCAATGTTTGAAGCAGCAGAGAACAGCAGAGCATCAGGCAAGGAATTAGGAGAAAAACTACCCTACCAGTAAACCTTCAACTGATACAACACAAAAGGCAAAAAACTCCTATATTACTGAAACTAAGTTCAGCAATTCCAATTTTCCGACTACAGCAGTGCGTAGATGCCAGAACAAATGTAGGTTGAAAGTTGAACTCAGGACCAGAGATATAGTGTCTCCATGACACACAATCTCTGGAAACGTCATATATCACTAAGTCTAAATAATGCTCAGTGAACAGAGTTGAACGGAGTTAAGAGATGTATGTCCTGGCTCACCATCGGACACATACTCTACCAAAAACAGTCTAAATGACAGGAGCTGAGAAGAATAGAATTCTCCCAGATAGAGCAACGAGAAAGAGAGAAGCAAGCCTTCAGATTCAACCTCAGGTTACTGGAACCAGCTAGCGCCTGGCTTGACTTATTTAACAAGCGGGAATGTAGTTTGTGGAGTACTGGAGTACATTTTACCTACATACATAGGCTAATGTAATAAGTCAAATAATAATATAAGCATGAAATTTTCATTTCAGCTATTAATGAAAATGTCAGCAATATAAAATTATATGAAAAGACAATATATACAAAATAAATACTTCGTCCTTTTTCTGAGGTCGCAGTACATGGATATAGTATATGGGCTCGAACTTCTCCTGAAGTCCCGTATGGGTTTTGCTTTGATTTTCAAGACTTCAGTGCAGGATTTCTTAAGAATTTGGGACAGTGTTTGCGGTGCTACCTGTGAGCAATAAGTATTGTTTTCCGGTTCCATTCATGGCATTGCATCTCATCGAATTTACACCTGCAGAGGTAGAATCATATATGAAGGAAACTTAAGGCTTGTGAGGGTATTTTTTGATGTAGTTGAGTTCTTCAAGAAATTCTTCAGTGCAGACTGTCAATACCCACAAGAAGAATCCAGTCAATACTCCTCTCCTGGTACTTAATTTTGTTTGAAAATAAATGGATAGGGATAAGTATATATACACAGAAAATATGCTTTCCAGCAAACATATGCTACAATCCCTATTGTAGGAATAAAGCGATTTTGACTAAGCTGATTAAAATACAGACTTAATGACCTTTATGTAGTCAATCGGTATTAAATGTCATTAACCTACAGATTGTTAGCAATATCAAGACACTAATAGAAAACAGGAAAGTGGGTGAGGGAGGATAGAAAAGCGATTGATGGAATGTTGAGGTAAAGAGAGTAATAAGAGAGAAAAGGCTAGCATATGAGAGGTTTTAACAAAGTAGAAGTGATACAAGAAGTATCAAGGAGTATATATAGAGAAAAAGAGAGGATAAGAGAGTGATAAAGGAATGTACAAGGAGACCAAATGAGAGAGTGGGTGAAATGCTGTCAACAAATTTTGTTGAGAATAAGAAGTAGTTTTGGAGCGAGATTAATAAGTTGAAGCAGCCTAGGGAATGAATGGATTTGACAGTTAAAAAAAAAGGAGAGGAGAATTATTACTTGGAGAGTTAGAAGTGCTGGGTAGATGGGGGGAATATTTTGAGGAACTGTTAAACACTGATGAAGATAGGGAAGCTGTGATTTCGTGCATTGGGTAGGTAGGCATATCATCTTGAAGGAGTTAGGGTAGAGCCAGTTGTGAGTGTGGGGGAGGTACGCGAGACAGTGGGTAGACTGAAAGGGGTAAATCAGTTGGGATTGATGGCTTGAAGGCAGAAATGTTAAAAGCAGGTGAAGTATAGTTTTGGAATGGTTGGTGCTTTTATTTAATAAACGATGGAAAAGGAAGGTACCTAGGGATTGCCAGAGGGCATGCATAGTTCCTTTGTATAAAGGCAAAGGGGACAAAAGAGAGTGTAAAAATTATAGGGGAATAAGTCTGTTGAGTATACCTGGTAAAGTGTATGGTAGAGTTATTCCTGAAATAATTAAGAGAAAGATGGAGAGCAGGATAGTAAATGAAGAAGGAGGCTTTAGGAAGGATAAGGGGTGTGTAGACCAAGTGTTTATAGTGAAACTTATAAGTGAACAGTATTTAGATAAGGGTAAAGAGGTTCTTGTTGCATTTATGGATTTGGTAAAGGCTTATGATAGGGTGGAAAGATGGGCAATGTGGCAGATGTTGCAAATGTGGAATAGATGGTAGGTTACTGAAAGCAGTGAAGAGTTTTTATGAGGATACTGAGGCTCAGGTTAAAGTAAGTAGGATAGAGGAAGATTATTTCCCAGTAAAAGTAGGCCTTAGACAAGGATGCGTGATGTCACCGTGGCTATTCAATTTATTTATAGATGGGGTTGTAAGAGAAATGAATGCTCGGGTGTTGGCAAGAGGTGTGGGATTAAGAGATGCAGAATCAAACAGAAAGTGAGAATTGTCACAGTTGCTTTTTTTGCGGATTACACTGTGCTTTTGGGAGATTCTGAAGAGAAGTTGCAGAGGTTGGTGGACGAGTTTGGTAATGTAAAAAGATGGAAATTAAAAGCGAACATAGGAAACGGTAAGGTGATGATAAAAAAAATGGTTATGAAAGACTGGATATCAGATTGGAGGAAGGGAGTATGGACTTGTGGACTTGTCAGCAGATGGAACTATGAAAGACGAGGTGAATCATAAAATTAACGAGGGGAAGAGGGTGAGTGGTTCACTGAGGAGTTTGTGAGGACAAAGAAGGTTGTCCATGGAAGCAAAGTAGGGGATGTTTGAGAGTATAGTTATACCAATGCTATTATATGGGTATGAAGTATGAGTATGGAATGTTGCAACAAGGAGAAGGCTGGAGGCAGTGATGTCGTGTCTGAGAGTAATGTTCGGTGTGATTATGCAGAGAATCCATAGTTTGAAAATTAGGAGGTACGGGGTTACTAAAATTATCATCCAGAAAGCTGGAAGGAAGGCGGGATAAAGGTCGTTCTACCAAAGGTTGGAGGGAGGGTGTAAAGGAGGTTTTGTGTTCGAGGGGCTGGACTTCCAACAAGCGTGCATGAGCATGTTAGACAGGAACAAGTGGAGATAAATAGTTTTTATGATTTGACGTGCTGTGGAGTGTGAGCAAAGTAACATTTATGAAGGTATTCAGGGAAACTGGTTAGCCAGACTTGAGTCCTGTAGGTAGGAAATACAGTGCCTGCGCTCTATAGGAGGGGTGTTCATATATGCAGTTTTTTAACTGTAGTGTAGGTGCGCCTCTGGCAAGACAGTGATGGAGTGAATGATGATAAAAGTGTTTGTGTGTGTGTATATAAACATTTTCTCAGACCAGTATAACACTCGAACCTACACACTCTGCATCAGAGTATGTAGTTCTATGGCACTCAAAAACGACCCCACATACAAGTATGGGCACCTAACAGACAGCGTTAGTTCTCATACCCCTAAGCACTAGATTCGTGTTCCAGTTGTTTCATCTCATCCTAAGGCATGCACTGACCCACCAGTGATTTTATAATAATAATAATAATAATAATAATAATAATAATAATAATAATAATAATAATAATAATAATATTTTTATTTACTACAAGTACATGTACATGGTATACAGTCCTAGCTGACAACAATAACATACTATTATATAGAAAGCCCCTTGTTATGCTCCACATGTCGGGCAAATTAGGTCAGTGTCCCAGGACGCGACTCACACCAGTCGACTAACACCCAGGTACCCATTTTACTGATGGGGAACATAGACAACAGGTAGAAAGAAACACGCCCAATGTTTCTACTCTGGCTGGGAATCGAACCCAGGCCCTCGCGGTGCGAAGCGAGAGCGTTAGCCACCACAAATTGCTCTACAGACTGACAAACTAACAATAGACCACGTACTATATACACTAATTACTAGCCCACAAAATAAAGCGAATTCTCGCTCATAAACTTTCCCTTGAACACACTCGGACTAAAGTTGTGGTTATGTGATGGTAGCTAAACTACAGCATTGCTAACATATATGTCTAGTAATAAAAGTAAAATGCGGACTACTATACCCAGTGGGAAGTTGGGGGAACTAGCAATGAGGACGGGGTATTTATGCTATTATAAAATTCACACCAATTTGCCAAGTTCGGTTGACTATTGGACTGTTGTATGAAGAAAATCTAAAATGCAGAAGTTATATATCGTCTTCCATTCCTCATCAAACCTAAGATCTATAAACATCACTATTTCCAATAAATATTTTTTTTTCACATTTCGGAAATAATGTAATAGTAACTCCAAGACAATAATAATGAAGTTTAAAATTTTATTGAGTGAAAAAATAATAATTTTAATTTCTTATACCCATTGATTATAACGACATACGATGATTTCCAGCAGCGACCACCAAGAAGAGCGACCACAGTAACTTGTGAGAGCCACAAAGGCTGGTAAGATTAGTGTAGTAACTCCATCAACTTTCACTTGCAATTGCAATACATGTGAAACATATATTCAAAAGAAAGATTTTTCTCCTGAAATATATTGTAGGAAAGCCGTTCTTGCCAGGCCACATGTTATATTGTTAATACTTATATTATTAATGGTAGTAGAGAGCCCCCAGGACGCTTGTTGCCAGACCCGGGTGCCACGTTACACGAGCAGTGTTGCCAGACCCTGGTGCCACGTTACACCAGCATTGTTGCCAGACCCTGGTGCCACGTTACACCAGCATTGTTGCCAGACCCTGGTGCCACGTTACACGAGCAGTGTTGCCAGACCCTGGTGCCACGTTACACCAGCATTGTTGCCAGACCCTGGTGCCTCGTTACACCAGCATTGTTGCCAGACCGTGGTGCCACGTTACACCAGCATTCTTGCCAGACTCCGGTGTCACGTTACACCAGCATTGTTGCCATATCCTGGTGCCATGTTACACCAGCATTGTTGCCAGACCCTGGTGCCACGTTACACCAGCATTGTTGCCAGACCCTGGTGCCACATTACACCAGAATTGTTGCCAAACCCTGGTGCCACGTTACACCAGCATTGTTGCCAGACCCTGGTGCCACGTTACACCAGCAGTGTTGCCAGACCCTGGTGCCAAGTTACACCAGCATTGTTGCCAGACCTTGGTGCCACGTTACACCAGCAGTGTTGCCAGACCCTGGTGCCACGTTACACCAGCATTGTTGCCAGACCCTGGTGCCACGTTACACCAGCATTGTTGCCAGACCGTGGTGCCACGTTACACCAGCATTGTTGCCAGACCCTGGTGCCACGTTACACCAGCATTGTTGCCAGACCCCGGTGCCACGTTACACCAGCATTGTTGACAGACCCTGGTGCCACGTTACACCAGCAGTGTTGCCAGACCCTGGTGCCAGGTTACACCAGCAGTGTTGTCAGACCGTGGTGCCACGTTACACCAGCAGTGTTGACAGACCCTGGTGCCGCGTTACACCAGCATTGTTGCCAGACCATGGTGCCACGTTACACCAGCAGTGTTGCCAGACCCTGGTGCCACGTTACACCAGCATTGTTGCCAGACCCTGCTGCCACGTCACACCAGCAGTGTTGCCAGACCCTGGTGCCACGTTACACCAGAAGTGTTGCCAGACCCTGGTGCCACGTTACACCAGCAGAGTTGACAGACCCTCGTGCCACGATACACCAGCATTGTTGGGAGACCGTGGTGCCACGTTACACCAGCATTGTTGGGAGACCGTGGTGCCACGTTACACCAGCATTGTTGCCAGACCGTGATGCCACGTTACACCAGCAGTATTGCCAGACCGTTGTGCCACGTTACACCAGCATTCTTGCCAGACCGTGGTGCATCGTTACACCAGCATTGTTGCCAGACCCTGGTACCACGTTACACCAGCAGTGTTGCCAGACCCTGGTGCCACGTTACACCAGCAATGTTGCCAGACCCTGGTGCCACGTTACACCAGCATTGTTGCCAAACCCTGGTGCCACGTTATACCAGCATTGTTGCCAGACTCTGGTGCCACGTTACACCAGCATTGTTGCCAGACCCTGGTGCCAAGTTACACCAGCATTGTTGCCAGACCTTGGTGCCACGTTACACCAGCAGTGTTGCCAGACCCTGGTGCCACGTTACACCAGCATTGTTGCCAGACCCTGGTGCCACGTTACACCAGCATTGTTGCCAGACCGTGGTGCCACGTTACACCAGCATTGTTGCCAGACCCTGGTGCCACGTTACACCAGCATTGTTGCCAGACCCCGGTGCCACGTTACACCAGCAGTGTTGACAGACCCTAGTGCCACGTTACACCAGCAGTGTTGCCAGACCCTGGTGCCAGGTTACACCAGCAGTGTTGTCAGACCGTGGTGCCACGTTACACCAGCAGTGTTGCCAGACCCTGGTGCCGCGTTACACCAGCATTGTTGCCAGACTATGGTGCCACGCTACACCAGCAGTGTTGCCAGACCCTGGTGCCACGTTACACAAGCATTGTTGCCAGACCCTGCTGCCACGTCACACCAGCAGTGCTGCCAGACCCTGGTGCCACGTTACACCAGAAGTGTTGCCAGACCCTGGTGCCACGTTACACCAGCAGAGTTGACAGACCCTCGTGCCACGATACACCAGCATTGTTGGGAGACCGTGGTGCCACGTTACACCAGCATTGTTGGGAGACCGTGGTGCCACGTTACACCAGCATTGTTGCCAGACCGTGATGCCACGTTACACCAGCAGTATTGCCAGACCGTTGTGCCACGTTACACCAGCATTCTTGCCAGACCGTGGTGCATCGTTACACCAGCATTGTTGCCAGACCCTGGTACCACGTTACACCAGCAGTGTTGCCAGACCCTGGTGCCACGTTATACCAGCAGTGTTGCCAGACCCTGGTGCCACGTTACACCAGCATTGTTGCCAGACCCTGGTGCCACGTTACACCAGCAGTGTTGCCAGACCCTGGTGCCACGTTACACCAGCATTGTTGCCAGACCCTGGTGCCACGTTACACCAGCAGTGTTGCCAGACCCGGGTGCCACGTTACACCAGCAGTGTTGCCAGACGCTGGTGCCACGTTACACCAGCATTGTTGCCAGACTCTGGTGCCACGTTACACCAGCATTGTTGCCAGACCCTGGTGCCAAGTTACACCAGCATTGTTGCCAGACCTTGGTGCCACGTTACACCAGCATTGTTGCCAGACCCTGGTGCCACGTTACACCAGCATTGTTGCCAGATCCTGGTGCCACGTTACACCAGCAGTGTTGCCAGACCCTGGTGCCACGTTACACCAGCATTGTTGCCAGACCCTGGTGCCACGTTACACCAGCAGTGTTGCCAGACCCGGGTGCCACGTTACACCAGCAGTGTTGCCAGACGCTGGTGCCACGTTTCCCCAGCATTGTTGCCAGACTCTGGTGCCACGTTACACCAGCATTGTTGCCAGACCCTGGTGCCAAGTTACACCAGCATTGTTGCCAGACCTTGGTGCCACGTTACACCAGCATTGTTGCCAGACCCTGGTGCCACGTTACACCAGCATTGTTGCCAGACCCCGGTGCCACGTTACACCAGCATTGTTGACAGACCCTGGTGCCACGTTACACCAGCAGTGTTGCCAGACCCTGGTGCCAGGTTTCACCAGCAGTGTTGTCTGACCGTGGTGCCACGTTACACCAGCAGTGTTGCCAGACCCTGGTGCCGCGTTACACCAGCATTGTTGCCAGACCATGGAGCCACGTTACACCAGCAGTGTTGCCAGACCCTGGTGCCACGTTACACCAGCATTGTTTCCAGACCCTGGTGCCACGTTACACCAGCATTGTTGCCATATCCTGATGCCACGTTACACCATCATTGTTGCCAGACCCTTGTGCCATATTACACCAGCATTGTTGCCAGACCCTGGTGCCACATTACACCAGCATTGTTGCCAAACCCTGGTGCCACGTTACACCAGCATTGTTGCCAGACCCTGGTGCCACGTTACACCTGCATTGTTGCCAGACCCTGGTGCCACGTTACACCAGCATTGTTGCCAGACCCTGGTGCCAAGTTACACCAGCATTGTTGCCAGACCTTGGTGCCACGTTACACCAGCAGTGTTGCCAGACCCTGGTGCCACGTTACACCAGCAGTGTTGCCAGACCCTGGTGCCACGTTACACCAGCATTGTTGCCAGACCATGGTGCCACGTTACACCAGCATTGTTGCCAGACCGTGGTGCCACGTTACACCAGCATTGTTGCCAGACCCTCGTGCCACGATACACCAGCATTGTTGGGAGACCGTGGTGCCACGTTACACCAGCATTGTTGGGAGACCGTGGTGCCACGTTACACCAGCATTGTTGCCAGACCGTGATGCCACGTTACACCAGCAGTATTGCCAGACCGTTGTGCCACGTTACACCAGCATTCTTGCCAGACCGTGGTGCATCGTTACACCAGCATTGTTGCCAGACCCTGGTACCACGTTACACCAGCAGTGTTGCCAGACCCTGGTGCCACGTTACACCAGCAGTGTTGCCAGACCCTGGTGCCACGTTACACCAGCATTGTTGCCAGACCCTGGTGCCACGTTACACCAGCAGTGTTGCCAGACGCTGTTTACACCAGCCAGACCTGGTGCTGGTGCCACGTTACACCAGCATTGTTGCCAGACCTTTGCCAGACCCTGGTGCCACGTTACACCAGCATTGTTGCCAGATCCTGGTGCCACGTTACACCAGCAGTGTTGCCAGACCCGGGTGCCACGTTACACCAGCAGTACCAGCAGTGTTGTTGCCACGTTTCCCCAGCATTGTTGCCAGACTCTGGTGCCACGTTACACCAGCATTGTTGCCAGTCCCTGGTACCAAGTTACACCAGCACTGTTGCCAGACCTTGGTGCCACGTTACACCAGCATTGTTGCCAGACCCTGGTGCCACGTTACACCAGCATTGTTGCCAGACCCCGGTGCCATGTTACACCAGCATTGTTGACAGACCCTGGTGCCACGTTACACAAGCAGTGTTGCAGTGTTGCCAGACCCTGGTGCCCAACCGTGATGCCACGTTACACCAGCATTGTTGCCAGACCCAGCATTGGCCAGACCGTGCCACGTTACACCACGTTACAGTTGTTGCCAGACCCTGGTGCCACGTTACACCAGCATTGTTGCCAGACCCTGATGACACGTTACACCAGCATTGTTGCCACCTGGTGCCACGTTACACCAGCAGTGTTGCCAGACCCTGGTGCCACGTTACACCAGCATTGTTGCCAGACCCTGGTGCCACGTTACACCAGCAGTGTTGCCAGACCCGGGTGCCACGTTACACCAGCAGTGTTGCCAGACTCTGGTGCCACGTTACACCAGCATTGTTGCCAGACCCTGGTGCCACGTTACACCAGCAGTGTTGCCAGACCCGGGTGCCACGTTACACCAGCAGTGTTGCCAGACCCTGGTGCCGCGTTACACCAGCAGTGTTGCCAGACCCGGGTGCCACGTTACACCAGCAGTGTTGCCAGACCCGGGCGCCACGTTTCACCAGCATTGTTGCCAGACTCTGGTGCCACGTTACACCAGCATTGTTGCCAGACCCTGGTGCCACGTTACACCAGCATTGTTGCCAGACCCCGGTGCCACGTTACACCAGCATTGTTGACAGACCCTGGTGCCACGTTACACAAGCAGTGTTGTCTGACCGTGGTGCCACGTTACACCAGCAGTGTTGCCAGACCCTGGTGCCGCGTTACACCAGCATTGTTGCCAGACCATGGAGCCACGTTACACCAGCAGTGTTGCCAGACCCTGGTGCCACGTTACACCAGCATTGTTGCCAGACCCTGGTGCCACGTTACACCAGCATTGTTGCCATACCCTGGTGCCACGTTACACCAGCATTGTTGCCAGACCCTGGTGCCACGTTACACCAGCATTGTTGCCAGACCCTGGTGCCACGTTACACCAGCATTGTTGCCAGACCCTGGTGCCACGTTACACCAGCATTGTTGCCAGACCCTGGTGCCACGTTACACCAGCATTGTTGCCAGACCCTTGTGCCACGTTACACCAGCATTGTTGCCAGACCCTGGTGCCGCGTTACACCAGCAGTGTTGACAGACCCTGGTGCCAGGTTACACCAGCAGTGTTGTCAGACCGTGGTGCCACGTTACACCAGCAGTGTTGCCAAACCCTGGTGCCACGTTACACCAGCAGTGTTGCCAGACCCTGGTGCCACGTTATACCAGCATTGTTGCCAGACCCTGGTGCCACGTTACGCCAGCAGTGTTGCCAGACCCGGGTGCCACGTCACACCAGCAGTGTTGCCGGACCCTGGTGCCGCGTTACACCAGCATTGTTGCCAGACTCTGGTGCCACTTTACACCAGCATTGTTGCCAGACCCTGGTGCCACGTTACACCAGCATTGTTGCCAGACCCTGGTGCCACGTTACAGCAGCAGTGTTGCAAGACCCGGGTGCCACGTTACACCAGCAGTGTTGCCAGACTCTGGTGCCACGTTACACCAGCATTGTTGCCAGACCATGGTGCCACGTTACACCAGAATTGTTGCCAGACCCTGGTGCCGCGTTACACCAGCAGTGTTGCAAGACCCTGGTGCCACGTTACACCAGCAGTGTTGTCAGACCGTGGTGCCAAGTTACACCAGCAGTGTTTCCAGACCCTGGTGCCACGTTACACCAGCAATGTTGCCAGACTGTGGTGCCACGTTACACCAGCATTGTTGCCAGACCCTGGTGCCACGTTACACCAGCAGTGTTGCCAGACCCGGGTGCAACGTTACACCAGCAGTGTTGCCAGACCCTAGTGCCACGTTACACCATCATTGTTGCCAGACTCTGGTGCCACGTTACACCAGCATTGTTGCCAGACCCTGGTGCCACGTTACACCAGCATTGTTGCCAGACCATGGTGCCACGTTACACCAGCATTTTTTCCAGACCCTGGTGCCACGTTACACCAGCATTGTTGCCAGATCCTGGTGCCACGTTACACCAGCATTGTTGCCAGACCCTGGTGCCACGTTACACCAGCATTGTTGCCAGACCGTGGTGCTAGGTTACACCAGCATTGTTGCCAGAACCTGGTGCCACGTTACACCAGCATTGTTGCCAGACCCTGGTGCCACGTTACACCAGCATTGTTGCCAGACCCTGGTGCCACGTTACACCAGCAGTGTTGCCAGACCCTGGTGCCGCGTTACACCAGCATTGTTGCCAGACCATGGAGCCACGTTACACCAGCAGTGTTGCCAGACCCTGGTGCCACGTTACACCAGCATTGTTGCCAGACCCTGGTGCCACGTTACACCAGCATTGTTGCCATATCCTGGTGCCACGTTACACCAGCATTGTTGCCAGACCCTGGTGCCACGTTACACCAGCATTGTTGCCAGACCCTGGTGCCACATTACACCAGCATTGTTGCCAAACCGTGGTGCCACGTTACACCAGCATTGTTGCCAGACCCTGGTGCCACGTTACACCTGCATTGTTGCCAGACCCTGGTGCCACGTTACACCAGCATTGTTGCCAGACCCTGGTGCCAAGTTACACCAGCATTGTTGCCAGACCTTGGTGCCACGTTACACCAGCAGTGTTGCCAGACCCTGGTGCCACGTTACACCAGCAGTGTTGCCAGACCCTGGTGCCACGTTACACCAGCAGTGTTGCCACACCATGGTGCCACGTTACACCAGCATTGTTGCCAGACCCTGGTGCCACGTTACACCAGCATTGTTGCCAGACCGTGGTGCCACGTTACACCAGCATTGTTGCCAGACCCTGGAGCCACGTTACACCAGCATTGTTGCCAGATCCCAGTGCCACGTTTCACCAGCATTGTTGACAGACCCTGGTGCCACGTTACACCAGCAGTGTTGCCAGACCCTGGTGCCAGGTTACACCAGCAGTGTTGTCAGACCGTGGTGCCACGTTACACCAGCAGTGTTGCCAAACCCTGGTGCCGCGTTACACCAGCATTGTTGCCAGACCATGGTGCCACGTTACACCAGCAGTGTTGCCAGACCCTGGTGCCACGTTACACCAGCAGTGTTGCCAGACCCTGCTGCCACGTCACACCAGCAGTGTTGCCAGACCCTGGTGCCACGTTACACCAGCAGTGTTGCCAGACCCTGGTGCCACGTTACACCAGCAGAGTTGACAGACCCTCGTGCCACGATACACCAGCATTGTTGCCAGACCCTGGTGCCACGTTACACCAGCATTGTTGCCAGACCCTGGTGCCACGTTACACCAGCAGTGTTGCCAGACCCTGGTGCCAGGTTACACCAGCAGTGTTGTCAGACCGTGGTGCCACGTTACACCAGCAGTGTTGCCAAACCCTGGTGCCGCGTTACACCAGCATTGTTGCCAGACCATGGTGCCACGTTACACCAGCAGTGTTGCCAGACCCTGGTGCCACGTTACACCAGCAGTGTTGCCAGACCCTGCTGCCACGTCACACCAGCAGTGTTGCCAGACCCTGGTGCCACGTTACACCAGCAGTGTTGCCAGACCCTGGTGCCACGTTACACCAGCAGAGTTGACAGACCCTCGTGCCACGATACACCAGCATTGTTGGGAGACCGTGGTGCCACGTTACACCAGCATTGTTGCCAGACTGTGATGCCACGTTACACCAGCAGTATTGCCAGACCGTGGTGCCACGTTGCATCAGCATTCTTGCCAGACCGTGGTGCATCGTTACACCAGCATTGTTGCCAGACCCTGGTACCACGTTACACCAGCAGTGTTGCCAGACCCTGGTGCCACGTTACACCAGCAGTGTTGCCAGACCCTGGTGCCACATTACACCAGCATTGTTGTCAGACCCTGGTGCCACGTTACACCAGCAGTGTTGCCAGACCCTGGTGCCACGTTATACCAGCATTGTTGCCAGACCCTGGTGCCACGTTACGCCAGCAGTGTTGCCAGACCCGGGTGCCACGTCACACCAGCAGTGTTGCCAGACCCTGGTGCCACGTTACACCAGCATTGTTGCCAGACTCTGGTGCCACTTTACACCAGCATTGTTGCCAGACCCTGGTGCCACGTTACACCAGCATTGTTGCCAGACCCTGGTGCCACGTTACAGCAGCAGTGTTGCAAGACCCGGGTGCCACGTTACACCAGCAGTGTTGCCAGACTCTGGTGCCACGTTACACCAGCATTGTTGCCAGACCATGGTGCCACGTTACACCAGCATTGTTGCCAGACCCTGGTGCCGCGTTACACCAGCAGTGTTGCAAGACCCTGGTGCCACGTTACACCAGCAGTGTTGTCAGACCGTGGTGCCAAGTTACACCAGCAGTGTTTCAAGACCCTGGTGCCACGTTACACCAGCAATGTTGCCAGACTGTGGTGCCACGTTACACCAGCATTGTTGCCAGACCCTGGTGCCACGTTACACCAGCAGTGTTGCCAGACCTGGGTGCAACGTTACACCAGCAGTGTTGCCAGACCCTAGTGCCACGTTACACCATCATTGTTGCCAGACTCTGGTGCCACGTTACACCAGCATTATTGCCAGACCCTGGTGCCACGTTACACCAGCATTGTTGCCAGACCATGGTGCCACGTTACACCAGCCATGTTTCCAGACCCTGGTGCCACGTTAGACCAGCATTGTTGCCAGATCCTGGTGCCACGTTACACCAGCATTGTTGCCAGACCCTGGTGCCACGTTACACCAGCATTGTTGCCAGACCGTGGTGCCAGGTTACACGAGCATTGTTGCCAGAACCTGGTGCCACGTTGCACCAGCATTGTTGCCAGACCCTGGTGCCACGTTACACCAGCATTGTTGCCAGACCCTGGTGCCACGTTACACCAGCATTGTTGCCAGACCTTGGTGCCACGTTACACCAGCAGTGTTGCAAGACCCTAGTGCCGCGTTACACCAGCAGTGTTGCCAGACCTTGGTGCCACGTTACACCAGCAGTGTTGTCAGACCATGGTGCCACGTTGCACCAACATTGTTGCCAGACCCTGGTACCACGTTACACCAGCATTGTTGCCAGACCCTGGTGCCACGTTACACAAGCATTGTTGCCAGACCCAGGTGCCACGTTACACCAGCATTGTTGCCAGACCCTCGTGCCAAGTTACACCAGCATTGTTGTCAGACCGTGGTGCCACGTTACACCAGCAGTGTTGCCCGACCCTGGTGCCACGTTATACCAGCATTGTTGCCAGACTCTGGTGCCACGTTACACCAGCATTGTTGACAGACCCTGGTGCCACGTTACACCAGCTGTGTTGCCAGACCCGGGTGCCACGTTACACCAGCAGTGTTGCCAGACCCTGGTGCCACGTTACACCAGCATTGTTGCCAGACTCTGGTGCCACGTTACACCAGCATTGATGCCAGACCCTGGTGCCACGTTACACCAGCATTGTTGCCAGACCGTGGTGCCACGTTACACCAGCATTGTTGGCAGACCCTGGTGCCACGTTACACCAGCATTGTTGCCAGACCCTGGTGCCACGTTACACCAGCAGTGTTGCCAGACCCTGGTGCCACGTTACACCAGCAGTGTTGCCAGACCCTGGTGCCACGTTACACCAGCATTGTTGCCAGACCATAGTGCCACGTTACACCAGCATTGTTGCCAGACCCTGGTGCCACGTTACACCAGCAGTGTTGCCAGACCCTGGTGCCACGTTACACCAGCATTGTTGCCAGACCATAGTGCCACGTTACACCAGCATTGTTGCCAGACCCTGGTGCCACGTTACACCAGCAGTGTTGCCAGACCCTGGTGCCACGTTACACCAGCAGTGCTGCCAGACCGTGGTGCCACGTTACACCAACATTCTTGCCAGACCGTGGTGCCACGTTACATCAGCATTGTTGCCAGACCCTGGTGCCACGATACACCAGCGTTGTTTACAGACTGTGGTGCCACGTTATACCAGCATTGTTGATAGACCGAGGTGCCACGTTACACCAGCACTGTTGCCAGACCGTAAGTGCCACGTTACACCAGCATTATTGCCAGACCGTGGTGCCACGTTACACCAGCATTGTTGCCAGACCTTAGTGCCACGTTGCACCAGCATTGTTGTCAGACCGTGGTAACATGATATACCAGCAGTGTTGCCGGACTGTGGTGCCATGATATACCAATAATGTTGCCAGACCGTTGTACCATGATACACTAGCATTGTTGCCACACCCTTGTGCCACGATACACGAACATTGCTGCCAGACGGTGGTGCCACGTTACACCAGCATTGTTGCCAGACCGTGGTGCCACAATGCACTAGCATTGTTGCCAGACCGTGGTGCCACGTTACACCAGCATTGTTGCCAGACCGTGGTTCCTCGATACCCCAGCATTGTTTCCAGACCGTGGTGCCATGATATACCAGCAGTGTTTCCAGACCGTGGTGCCTTCCCTGCTATCCCTGCTTGGTCCTCCTTTTTTTGCACTAATCTCTTGTGTGGAACTGTGTCAAACGCCTTCTTGCAGTCCATGAAAATGCAATTCACCCACCCCTCTCTCTCTTATCTTACTGCTGTTACCATGTCATAGAACTCCAGTAGGTTTGTGACACAGGATTTCCTGTCCCTGAAACCATGTTGGCTGCTGTTGATGAGATAATTTCTTTCTAGGTGTTCCACCATTCTTTTCCTGATAATCTTCTCCATGACTTTGCATACTATACATGTCAGTGGCACTGGTCTGTAGTTTAATGCTTCATGTCTGTCTCCTTTTTTAAAGATTGGGACTACATTTGCTGTCTTCCATGCCTCAGGCAATCTCCCTGTTTCGATAGATGTATTGAATATTGTTGTTAGGGGTACACATAGCGCCTCTGCTCCCTCTCTCAGGACCCATGGAGAGATGTTATCAGGCCCCATTGCCTTTGAGGTATCTAGCTCACTCAGAAGCCTCTTCACTTCTTCCTCGGTTGTGTGTACTGTGTCCAGCACTTGGTGGTGTGCCCCACCTCTCCGTCTTTCTGGAGTCCCTTCTGTCTCCTCTGTGAACACTTCTTTGAGTCTTTTGTTGAGTTCTTCACATACTTCACGGTCATTTCTTGTTGACTCTCCTCCTTCCTTCCTTAGCCTGATTACCTGGTCCTTGACTGTTGTTTTCCTCCTGATGTGGCTGTATAACAGCTTCGGGTCAGATTTGGCTTCCGCTGCTATGTCGTTTTCATATTGTCGTTGGGCCTCCCTTCTTATCTGTGCAAATTCATTTCTGGCTCTTCGATTGCTCTCCTTATTCTTCTGGGTCCTTTGCCTTCTATATTTCTCCCATTCCCTAGCACACTTGGTTTTTGCCTCCCTGCACCTTTGGGTGAACCATGGGCTCATCCTGGCTTTTTCATTATTACTGTTACCCTTGGGTACAAACCTCTCCTCAGCCTCCTTGCACATTGTTGCTACATATTCCATTATCTCATTAACTGGCTTCGCTGCCAGTTCTCTGTCCCACTGAACCCCGTTCAGGAAGTTCCTCATTTCCATGTAGTCCCCTTTCTTGTAGTTTGGCTTTATTCGCCCTGGCCTTCCTGCTTCCCCATCCACTTGTAGCTCTACTGTGCATTCGAAGCTTAATGAAGCGTAATGTCCTCAATATCTGCACTACTCAAGGTGAATACTAGGTCCAGTCTTGCTGGTTCATCCTCTCCTCTCTCTCTTGTAGTGTCCCTTACGTGTTGGTACATGAAGTTGTGTGTGTGTGTGTGCGTGTGTGTGTGTGTGTGTGTGTGTGTGTATGTGTGTGTGTGTGTGTGTGTGTGTGTGTGTGTGTGTGTGTATGTGTGTGTGTGTGTGTGTGCGTGTCGTGCCGAATAGGTAAAACTGGTTAATTATCAAGAACTCACTAAAAATTACGTCTTTTCTAAAAAAAATATTCTTGTACGTTTAAAGATATTTTTTTTCATTTATGGTAATATGAAAATTAATAATTTTGTACCAAAAAAAAATTAGAAAACTTACCTGACCTTATTATAACAAGCGCAATTTAATTTAGCCTAATCCAGCTAAATATATTTTAGGTAAGTTTACAATAATTTAATAATAAACAAACACAATCGTTCAGAATGTTTTTTGCGGAATTACACAATACACAAATTTTTACTTGCCTTATTCGGGAAGAAGAGTGTCGTTATTTAAGCCAAATGCAAGTTTTACCTATTCAGCAAGACTTATACACACACACACACACACACACACACATATATATATATATATATATATATATATATATATATATATATATATATATATATATATATATATATGAGCGTGTGTGAGTGTGTGTGTGTAATAAGATCACAGTAAACAGGTGATATCAAAATATGTAAAACAACCACTGTGAAAGAATAGTGAAATTCCAAGCACTTTCGTGATTTCTCACATTATCAGCGAACTCTATGCATGTCTAATATGCCGAACCTTCCAGATTCACAGAGCTCCTTTAAAAACTGGATTTTTACGAAAGATTTTTGTTTTTGCATATCTGAGGTGTTAGTCCCTAATCTTAACAGATGAAGATAAAGCGGAGATAAGACGGGGAAGAAAGTATATTACAGGACATACCAGAGTCAGAGGTGAAGTCCAGCAGTGGATACGACGTCACAGGACCTAGATTACTTTAATCCTTATTATATGGGAAGCGGAATTATTGTGGCGAGCGGATTACACTGACTCTCGTGTAGCCGATAGGTTTTAAACCCAATTAACCACCTAACCATTGCTACAATCAACTGCTAGTGCTATTTATTTGTAATAGTTCCATGTAACATATTGTTTTGCAAAGTTTTTCATTGCAATGTTTTAACAAGTTGGACGTTACAATGGTTTAACAAGTTGGACGTTACAATGGTTTAACAAGTTGGACGTTGCAATGTTTTAACAAGTTGGACGTTACAATGGTTTAACAAGTTGGACGTTGCAATGCGGTTTAAAATATTTATATAAATAAAAATGATTAAGCAATTAAAACGGCTGCACAACTTTAAGTCATGAATAAATAATCATTCCTATTAATTCATCGTGTTTTTGAAACAATATGTAGGTGTTTTTATGATAAAGTTGAGGGATTACAATAGCCATTCAGTGAGTTGAAAAAAACTATAATATAATAACTAAATAACAAAAAAGGCACAATACCGTGACTGGAACGATACACAAATAACCCGCACATAAAAGAGAGAAGCTTACGACTACGTTTCGGTTCGACTCTTGTCTCTTTTATGTGCGGGTTATTTGTGTGTACTGTAATATAATGTTAGTGTGTAGTGTTTAGAGGGAAAAAACGATCTATGTTTTTACCTGTCTCTAGAACCAAGTCATATAGTGGTAGTCATGTAAATGGCTTAGGAAAGCGGATATACAGAACCGGTGAATTAAACACATGTGGAACACTTGGGTGTGTTTAGTGAGGAAACCTTTCGTCACATAGAGGCTTCATCAGTCCTATACAAAGAAGAATAGTGATCAGAAGGGGACTGAAGTAATCAGTCCAGATGCCCTCAAATTCCTTTTGTGTACACGACTGATGAGGCCACTGTGTGGGCGAAACGTTGCCTCAATAAAGATACCCAAGTGCTTCACATGTGTCTAATTTATCAACTTGTCGGTTCTCTGAACAATTTGTCGACATATACAGAGTTAAAGGACTGGTAGCGATAATATTTTCCGTTCACTGGACAAGTCATGGGATATCTAAGAATTTATCAGTGGTATAAAATATGAAGGTTAAGGCACATGTGCAACATCTGGATATCTTTATTGTAGACGTTTCGCCATCCAGTGGCTTTATCAATACAGATTCTAGGACATAATAGGAAGACAGTAGAACTATATACAAAAGATGAGGTAATCAGTCCCTCGGCCTTGGAGTTAGTGTTCACAGCATCGTGGTGGAGGAGAATCTGGAGCAAAGACAAGAAGACTGGCGGTTATATAGACGTCAGTGGATAGGGTATAAAATGTATTTGGATCAGCGTACTGCGCGTATGATTTACGTACAGTACGCAACACTTCACCGTGACACATTACACATGATGTGTTATGTCAGGTGTTATGTGTTATGCGATTATGTTTTATGATGTGTTACCCATACGACGACCTGTGAGAAAATTGTCCGTATTTACAATATTCAATTGATTATCGACCTCTTGCTAATACCTATCGTGGTCACCTAATGTCACCTTATGTTTTCTCTTGCTGATTCCTATTGTGGTTACCTAATGTCACCTTATGTTTTCTCTTGCTGATTCCTATCGTGGTTACCTAATTTCACCTAAAGTTTTCTCTTGCTGATACCTATCGTGGTCACCTATTGTCACCTTATGTTTTCTCTTGCTGATTCCTATCGTGGTCACCTAATTTCACCTAAAGTTTTCTCTTGCTGATACCTATCGTGGTCACCTAATGTCACCTGATGTTTTCTTTTGCTGATACCTATCGTGGTCACCTAATGTCACCTTATGTTTTCTCTTGCTGATACCTATCGTGGTCACCTAATGTCACCTGATGTTTTCTCTTGCTGATACCTATCGTGGTCACCTAATGTCACCTTATGTTTTCTCTTGCTGATACCTATCGTAGTCACGTAATGTCACCTTATGTTTTCTCTTGCTGATTCCTATCGTGGTCACTTAATGTCACCTAAAGTTTTCTCTTGCTGATACCTATCGTGGTCACCTAATGTCACCTTATGTTTTCTCTTGCTGATACCTATCGTGGTCACCTAATGTCACCTTATGTTTTCTCTTGCTGATACCTATCGTGGTCACCTAATGTCACCTGATGTTTTCTCTTGCTGATACCTATCGTGGTCACCTAATGTCACCTTATGTTTTCTCTTGCTGATACCTATCGTAGTCACGTAATGTCACCTTATGTTTTCTCTTGCTGATTCCTATCGTGGTCACTTAATGTCACCTAAAGTTTTCTCTTGCTGATACCTATCGTGGTCACTTAATGTCACCTAAAGTTTTCTCTTGCTGATACCTATCGTGGTCGCCTAATGCCCCCCTATGTTTTCTCTTACTGATACCTATCGTGGTCACCTAATGTCCCCTTATGTTTTCTCTTGCTGATACCTATCGTGGTCACTTAATGTCACCTAATGTTTTCTCTTGCTGATACCTATCGTGGTCGCCTAATGCCCCCCTATGTTTTCTCTTGCTGATACCTATCGTGGTCACCTAATGTCCCCTTATGTTTTCTCTTGCTGATACCTATCGTGGTCACTTAATGTCACCTAATGTTTTCTCTTGCTGATACCTATCGTGGTCACCTAATGTCACCTTATGTTTTCTCTTGCTGATACCTATCGTGGTCACCTAATGTCCCTTTATGTTTTCTCTTGCTGATACCTATCGTGGTCACCTAATGTTTTCTCTTGTTGATACCTATCGTGGTCACCTAATGTTTTTTCTTGCTGATACCTATCGTGGTCACCTAATGTCACATTATGTTTTCTCTTGCTGATACCTATCGTGATCACCTAATGTCACCTTATGTTTTCTCTTGCTGATACCTATCGTGGTCACCTAATGTTTTCTCTTGCTGATACCTATCGTGGTCACCTAATGTTTTCTCTTGCTGATACCTATCGTGGTCACCTAATGTCACCTTACGTTTTCTCTTGTTGATACCTATCGTGGTCACCTAATGTCGCCTTATGTTTTCTCTTGCTGTTACCTATCGTGGTCACCTAATGTTTTCTGTTATCCACTTCATGTTCTGTTTCCTCTTTCTCTTCTTATTCCTCTTCTTCCGTGGTTTCGATTTCTCGTATTAACTAGAGTCATTTTTTGGGGAATTCGACCCAATGTTTATAAAACATGTGTACATTACCAACACTATGTTGAGTAATATTGTGGATCAAGGGAAATGTTTAGGTAACATGCAAATGTTTAGGTAACATGCAAATGTTTAGGTAACATGCAAATGTTTAGGTAACATGCAAATGTTTAGGTAACATGCAAATGTTTAGGTAACATGCAAATGTTTAGGTAACATGCAAATGTTTAGGTAACATGCAAATGTTTAGGTAACATGCAAATGTTTAGGTAACATGCAAATGTTTAGGTAACCTGCAAATGTTTAGGTAACCTGCAAATGTTTAGGTAACATGCAAATGTTTAGGTAACATGCAAATGTTTAGGTAACCTGCAAATGTTTAGGTAACATGCAAATGTTTAGGTAACATGCAAATGTTTAGGTAACCTGCAAATGTTTAGGTAACATGCAAATGTTTAGGTAACATGCAAATGTTTAGGTAACCTGCAAATGTTTAGGTAACCTGCAAATGTTTAGGTAACCTGCAAATGTTTAGGTAACCTGCAAATGTTTAGGTAACCTGCAAATGTTTAGGTAACCTGCAAATGTTTAGGTAACATGCAAATGTTTAGGTAACCTGCAAATGTTTAGGTAACATGCAAATGTTTAGGTAACCTGCAAATGTTTAGGTAACCTGCAAATGTTTAGGTAACATGCAAATGTTTAGGTAACATGCAAATAAATGATAACACCTACAATATTCCGTGATCTATGTAATATACATTATTTTTAGACAACATAGTTGTAAACAATGGTGCCAGACACACTGTAAACAATGGTGCCAGACACACTGTAAACAATGGTGCCAGACACACTGTAAACAATGGTGCCAGACACACTGTAAACAATGTGCCAGACACACTGTAAACAATGGTGCCAGACACACTGTAAACAATGGTGCCAGACACACTGTAAACAATGGTGCCAGACACACTGTAAACAATGGTGCCAGACACACTGTAAACAATGGTGCCAGA
>NC_091348.1:26261930-26331930 GCF_038502225.1 Cherax quadricarinatus
ATAGTTTAAGGTGGTCAGTCCCTCAGCCTGGCTGAGGAACTGACCAGAAGTTATTTAGTCAATGATCATTTATCTGACCACCTCAAACTATTCCTCCAGGGTTGCTGGATTGCTTACATCATCTTTACCTTGCCATTATTCCTGCCATTCTCCTCTCTATTTGACTGATGAAGGCAACCGCGTAGTCGAAACGCTTCAACAGTAGAGATACCCAACTGTTGCATATCTCTTTCTCATCAAATTATTGGTATTTTATGCCATTTTCAACGAAAACAACATTATAGAAATACTACAACTAGCTACTTCTCTTTGCAGATAATGAGGTGCAACACAGATACGATAGGGACGGAGACATTACCCTAGACACCAGCTTATTTCTGAAGGGTAAGAACTTATAACGTTGTACTAAGCGAGGAATCAGGTTTCTGACGCATGTCCTCTTCTTCCTGTCTCACGAAATCGTAATGAGAAGATTGCAAACAAACCATACCACGGGTTGGGTTAGAATCCGCGATCTGATCGCGGGTTCTAACCCCACCCGTGATATGGTTTCTTCTTCCTGTTTTTCAAGATCTTCCTGAACAAAACCTGAGATTAATTACATGATTTTATTTATTCTTTTAGTCCCACGGAACAGCATGTTATTAAGTGAATTTGATGGCATTCACTCCAAAATTTGATATTATATTCGCTTCCACCATATTCCTGTCTTCCAGTCTGATGCGCATACTTTCATAGGGAAAGACTTGAAACTTAACGTAAGAATATAAGAATGGAAGAGCACTGAAGAAGGCCTACTGGCCCATACTTATACCACCTTGTTCTCTACATTAGACAATTCAAAAAAAAATTTCTACTATACGCTCTCCTTCACTTGCATTTCTTGTTCTTCCTGTCAAATCCTTGTTATGTCTGATGCCTAAAATAATTTCCCCTTCATTATCAAGCTTTACCATACAAATGCTTCCTCATCTAACATCTCCCGACTTCCACAGTTAAATATTAAACTAATTATCGTCTTAGTCATTTCTCGCCTTATTTGGAAATAAATGGTATAAAATACCGACACAATGGAAATATAAACACATATGCAGTATAATGTGATCCTTTATTGACAACGTTTCGCCCATACAGTGGGCTTTTTCAAGTCACAAACAGAACTACCTGGGGTGGAAGGTACACGAGTACCTCAACATTCTGAACCTGACTATAAATACTCGCGTACCTTCCACCCCAGGTAGTTCTGTTTATGACTTGAAAAAGCCCACTGTGTGGGCGAAACGTTGTCAATAAAGGATCACATTATACTGCATATGTGTTTATATCTCTCGCCTTATTTATTTAAATAAAACTCGAAATCTCGGCAAAGTTTGCTCTCATTTCCTTTCCTTTTAACCTATCACCTTTCGTTTACCTTTTTTCCCCTCTTCATTTATTCAACTTCGAATATCACTTTTGCAGAGTAAAAACACTGTCGTATTCATTTTATTCTCCCTTGCCACCTATGTCTCCTCATTATCGCACCAGTTATTCTTCTCTCCACACACATCGACGTTCTTTTTGCCATAAGCCTTTGTATCACTGCTTTCCTTAATTTGTACCTCACCTCGACCTAATTCTCATCTGACCTGGCTCTAAAAACACCTCTCTGAAGTTAAAAAAAAAAAAAACATACCACGGGCGGGGTTTGAACCCGCGATCAGAGAGTCTCAAAACTCCAGACCATCGCCTTAGCCAGTTCATCACACCTCCCACTAACCAGGTCGTTCCTCAGCTCATTCTTTTTCACTTTTCTCAAATCTTATAACACCATTATACCTGGAGAGGGTATCGGGGGGTCAACACCCCCTCGGCCCGGTCTGTGACCAGGCCTCATCCTCTTTTACGACAACTTTCACTAAGTAATGATCTGACACATTAGTCACTACTGTAAAATTCTCCACAGCCACAAATATCCCCCGGTCAACCTTTCATTTATCTATGCATTGTCTAACAAACTACTCCCGTATACTTATTTTTTAACTTGTTAAAATAAGGACTGCATATTACCCAATCTTTCCAAATATATCTCAGTTAAAGGTCCCCAAGTGTCATTAACTCCTGACTCCTTGACTTTCTTACTGTGTTCCCTACTGCAATCTTTCCCACTTAATCATTTAAGTCTCACACAAAGATTATCTTTTCAGATCATAATTCTCTCTCTCTCTGCAGTTTTTAAACTGCAACATTAACACCCCTCCTTCAGAGTGCAGGCACTGTACTTTCCATCTCCAGGACTCAAGTCCGGCCTGCCGGTTTCCCTGAATCCCTTCATAAATGATACCTTGCTCACACTCCAACAGCACGTCAAGTATTAAAAACCATTTGTCTCCATTCACTCCTATCAAACACGCTCACGCATGGCTGCTGGAAGTCCAAGCCCCTCGCACACAAAACCTCCTTTACCCCCTCCCTCCAACCTTTCCTAGGCCGACCCCTACCCCGCCTTCCTTCCACAACAGACTGATACACTCTTGAAGTCATTCTGTTTCGCTCCATTCTCTCTACATGTCCGAACCACCTCAACAACCCTTCCTCAGCCCTCTGGACAACAGTTTTGGCAATCCCTCACCTCCTCCTAACTTCCAAACTACGAATTCTCTGCATTATATTCACACCACACATTGCCCTCAGACATGACATCTCCACTGCCTCCGGCCTTCTCCTCGCTGCAACATTCATCACCCATGCTTCACACCCATATAAGAGCATTGGTAAAACTATACTCTCATACATTCCCCTCTTTGCCTGCAAGGACAAAGTTCTTTGTCTCCACAGACTCCTAAGTGCACCGCTCACCCTTTTCCCCTCATCAATTCTATGATTCACCTCATCTTTCATAGATCCATCCGCTGACACGTCCACTCCCAAATATCTGAATACATTCACCTCCTCCATACTCTCTCCCTCCAATCTAATATCCAATCTTTCATCACCTAATATTTTTGTTATCCTCATAACCTTACTCTTTCCTGTATTCACTTTTAATTTTCTTCTTTTACATACCCTACCAAATTCATCCACCAACCTCTGCAACTTCTCTTCAGAATCTCCCAAGAGCACAGTGTCATCAGCAAAGAGCAACTGTGACAACTCCCACTTCATGTGTGATTCTTTATCTTTTAACTCCACGCCTCTTGCCAAGACCCTCGCATTTACTTCTCTTACAACCCCATCTATAAATATATTAAACAACCACCGTGACATTACACATCCTTGTCTAAGGCCTACTTTTACTGGGAAATAATCTCCCTCTTTCCTACTTACTCTAACTTGAGCCTCACTCGTAAAAACTCGTAAAAACTCTTCACTGCTTTCAGTAACCTACCTCCTATACCATACACCTGCAACATCTGCCACATTGCCCCCCTATCCACCCTGTCATACGCCTTTTCCAAATCCATAAATGCCACAAAAACCTCTTTAGCCTTATCTAAATACTGTTCGCTTATATGTTTCACTGTAAACACCTGGTCCACACACCCCCTACCTTTCCTAAAGCCTCCTTGTTCATCTGCTATCCTATTCTCCGTCTTACTCTTAATTCTTTCAATAATAACTCTACCATACACTTTACCAGGTATACTCAACAGACTTATCCCCCTTTGCCTTTATACAAAGGAACTATGCATGCTCTCTGCCAATCCCTAGGTACCTTACCCTCTTCCATACATTTATTTAATAATAGCACCAACCACTCCAAAACTATATCCCCACCTGCTTTTAACATTTCTATCTTTATCCCATCAATCCCAGCTGCCTTATCCCCTTTCATTTTACCTACTGCCTCACGAACTTCCCCCACACTCACAACTGGCTCTTCCTCACTCCTACAAGATGTTATTCCTCCTTGCCCTATACATGAAATCACAGCTTCCCTATCTTCATCAACATTTAACAATTCCTCAAAATATTCCCTCCATCTTCCCAATACCTCTAACTCGGACCAGCCAAGGAATTGTTGACGAACCTTGTGATCTCTGAAAGCAGTGTCTCTGCAATTTTCCCAATAACTGGATTAACAATTTTCTTTAAATGCCAGATGGGAACGACATTATTCCTTTGTAAATGTCCAAGTCTTCCACAATCAATGGTTCCACAGTGGGGACAGAGGTGTTGAAACTTTTGGTGCCACTGGTTTCCCTGGAAGGGTGATTTCCTCTAGTCTAAGTGCTTCAGCCGTGTCAGCATATATACATACATACATATATATATATATATATATATATATATATATATATATATATATATATATATATATATATATATATATATATATATATGTCGTGCCGAATAGGCAGAACTTGCGATCTTGGCTTAAATAGCAACGTTCATCTTGCCATATAGGACAAGTGAAAATTTGTGTATGCAATTATTTCGCCAAAATCATTCTGAACCTAACGAAAAAAAATATATTTCATTGTGTTTGTTTAGTATTAAATTATTGTAAACTTATTTAAAATGTATTTAGTTGAGTTAGGCTAAAATAAATTGCTCTTGTTATAATAAGGTTAGGTAAGTTTTCTAAGATTCTTTTGGTGCAAAATTAAAAATTTTTACATTAACATTAATGAAAAAAATATATCTTTAAACGTATAAGAGAAAATTTTAGAAAGGACTTAATTTTAAATGAGTTCTTGCTAATTGACCAGTCTTACATATTCGGCACGACATATATATATATATATATATATATATATATATATATATATATATATATATATATATATATTCTTTCTTCTTTCAACACACCGGCCATATCCCACTGAGGTGGGGTGGCCCAAAAGGAAAAACGAAAGTTTCTCCTTGTACATTTAGTAATATATACAGGAGAAGGGGTTACTAGCCCCTTGCTCCCGGTTAGGAGGAGGTGCGGGATTACCAAAACTGTTGTCCAGAGGGCTGAGGAGGGGTTGTTGAGGTGGTTCGGACATGTAGAGAGAATGGAGCGAAACAGAATGGCTTCAAGAGTGTATCAGTCTGTAGTGGAAGGAAGGCGGGGTAGGGGTCGGCCTAGGAAGGGTTGGAGGGAGGGGGTAAAGGAGGTTTTGTGTGCGAGGGGCTTGGACTTCCAGCAGGCATGCGTGAGCGTGTTTGATAGGAGTGAATGGAGACAAATGGTTTTTAATACTTGACGTGCTGTTGGAGTGTGAGCAAAGTAACATTTATGAAGGGATTCAGGGAAACCGGCAGGCCGGACTTGAGTCCTGGAGATGGGAAGTACAGTGCCTGCACTCTGAAGGAGGGGTGTTAATGTTGCAGTTTAAAAACTGTAGTGTAAAGCACCCTTCTGGCAAGACAGTGATGGAGTGAATGATGGTGAAAGTTTTTCTTTTTCGGGCCACCCTGCCTTGGTGGGAATCGGCCAGTGTGATAATAAAATAAAATAATAAATAAATATATATATATATATATATATATATATATATATATATATATATATATATATATATATATATATATATATATATATATATATATATATATATATATATATATATATATATATATACTATTATTTCATACCGTTATTACACAAATTACAGGAAAATTGCCAAAATTTTCCATAAAATACAAAATATTTGGTTTTTCGAAATGAAAACTGGTAAAATAACTTTGAAACTTTCCACTAAGACAACTAACCTTGTTAGAGGTCGGACACACCTGTCTTAAAATATTACAACTGGTCAGAAGAGGCTTTTTGGCATCGTAGCATTGAAATCAAAATCAGGAATGATCTATGTAAAATGTAGCAGTGGGCGCCTGCACATGCTTAGTGTCGACTGAACAGTCACTTAGTTATCCCCTTACAGGGTTTAAAATTTGAAGCCTATCGGATAAGGCATTCTGAAGCTATGAAAACTTGGAGGAAGTAGGTGGAAGACTAAAACCTGTTCCTAACATGACCTTCTCTTGTACATAAATGGTATACATATGCAACATCTGGGTATCCTTATTGTAGACGTTTCGCCCTCCAGTGGCTTTATCAATACAAATTCAGGGACACTATTGGAAGACCGTCTTCTGTAGAAAATCGTACGGGAATGTAGGATACAAGTGTTCTCTCAACTCGTGATATTTAATACTCCATAAAAGCGGGAGTTATTAATATTTTTCACTTTCCTTTTCGAAATTCTATTCAATTTAAAATTCTCTACAACCCTCCAAAAAAAGTATAAATTATTTTTTTTTCTCGCAAAGTATAATGTTGATAAAAAAATATTTAAAAACATGACAAACTAGGCAACAACAACGAATCAAATTCAGTAAAAAATACTTCCATTGAAGATATATCATCGTTTAGGGTTTCAAGCCCACCGGAAGAAATATTCTGTAGGTATGACATAGAAACCAAATTAAATCGGCAAATTAAAATCTGTACATGTCAAAGTGAATATGAAGCTTACTTTTACTAAAGCCCACAACACAAAGTTTGAAGCCTATCAGAAAAGGCATTCTTCAGTAATTACTGTGAATACAATTTCAAGATTTTTAACAAAATCCGTAAAAATTCAAATTTTCACCTGAACAGTTAATATATATTGGTTATCATCCTTCTTGTAAAATTAACATCAGTATTTTGAAGGTAATCAAATGAGCCATTTATTTTTAATTATTGAATATAATTCAATATCGCCATTTATTTAATGAAACTATCAAATTTAGCCATCCAGTATGTATCCCTAAAATGATGCGACCTTTTCAATCAGAAAACTCGGAGTTAAAATTTTGATTCCGATACAAAGAGGCATTCTCGAGTTACCGCATCGACTCCATTAATTCAGAGTGCACTTGCAGACACCAACAGTTCCACTAACCCTTCCCCCGACACAGTAAATTAGAGATGAAAAGATAAAGCCGATTGGACTACGCGTTTTGAAGATATAAACAAAAGATATAATCAAGAAAATCAACGTAGCCAATCGGGGATACTTGTCGTCTATGACTTTACTGAAGTTATTTTATCCACCTGTGCTTTATTAATCTCCCATATCTTAGTATTAACTAATAAAGGGAATTCCTCACATTACTACCGCTTAATAGGATCGGACATTCCTATGTGACCAGTTATTAAAGGGAGATCGCCTAGTGAACTGAATATTCCAAAAGTTTTTTCGTAATTAGTAATAAGAAGCTATTTTAACTAGTGTTTTCAAATCACATACAACAATGAACAACTCTACTATTTACGTCCTAAGTAACTCTAGTCATATTTCAGTGTTATTAACGTGAAGATCCTGCGTAATCACGACATGTTATTTTCCTCCTGATAGGCTTCTGTCTCGTCATTATTATTGGCTGATGAAAATAGGCAGAGGGGAAGGGGGGTGAAAAATTACTAAGGTTCCATATAACAGCCTCATTAATATTAATTAATAAGTGGGCGCCTATAGGCTAATAGAGAAAGGAATATGGAAAAAAACGCTGAAATGTCCAAGTTATCCCCGCATTGTATCATTGCACGTCACTGCGTGTAAAAGGAATAGTGTAGAGTGTGGCACAAGATTCTAATGCAGTTTAATATTAGCAGCGAAGATATGAGGCGAGTCATAAACAAAATATTTGCAAGAATCACGAGGACACTAATATACCATTTACAAGCAAAAAAAAATAGTAAATTAGGGGATACATAGCACAAAATTAAAGAAGACTAGATACGGAGCAAATCTTTAGAAGTATACTAGTTCCCTGAAAAAAAAATCCTAAAATAAGCCAGAACATTAAATCCGCAGCCGCTAAAAATACGTATTATAAATTTATCATCACTCAGAAATTATCTTTTGAAAACCAGTATTTCAATTTCCTCAGTTTATTCCATGGAAAAAAAACAAACTCAGACCTAAAGAGGCAAAAAATTATCCAAATGTTTCTCGAGTCTTGAAGACATCATGAAGATTATCCTAGGATAATACAATAAAATAAATTGTCGAGCCCTGGATAGCAGTCCGCCAAGGATAGGTCAGCATTCTTTTTACACGTTCCTTTGGACATTGCCGGAGTTATGGCCAACATCGGAGAAGAAGCTTCGGTGGTTACAATGAGCTCACGACAACATCTAGAATATAGATTATTATTGCCAAACAATAATGCAGCATTTTTCATTGGGAATCCCGCAGACATACCTATGGTTAAATATCCAGTGTAATTACTGTCTATGTATAAAAGATTTATCTATAGGAGCAGAAATCACCGCTCCCTGATAGTCTTGTAATAATACTGAGGTGTTAACATGGTCTCCTCAGAAATTGGAAGTACTATTCCCTCTTGTAAGAAGGAGCAATAAGCCCCGGTATCCCTGAAGATGGATACCTCAGTGGAACTTTTCGTGTTCCTTCAGGAAAATTAAACTTTGATTATAAAAGGGTGCCACACAGAAATCCATTTCTTGCTGATTCGTTTCAGCGGGAAGCATAGCAATATTTTCTGAAGTTAGCGGTCTAGTTAATTTACCACTTTCAGGTTTACATATCTTGGGACAAGTAGCCTTTATGTGACCTGGCTTACGGCAGTAGTTTACAGGTTTAGGATTCTTGTCTCTTGCTGCATGCTGGCTTTGAGATAGACGTCATTGTTCATCTCCAGCCGCCTTCCTCGTAATCCACCCAGAGGTCACCCCATGACAGTCTCTATCCATACCAGGCTGCTCTGAAGAAAAGTTAAAGGACCGTTCGGACAAGAACCGGTTGGCCACAAGTGTGTAAGCATACCTAGCTGCCTCCAATGCAGTTACCACTGATTAGTCTTCTTATAACACCCGAACCTCTGGTCTAGCTGACTCAAGAAGATTATCAATGCTTACCATTGCACTAGCCCACTGAAGTTAATTTCACCACTGACTTTATACCATTTGTGAATGATTTAGATTGTGTACGAACAAAGTCTACATGGGACTGACCCAACTGACGCTCGCTCAGTTTAACTTCTCGCTTTTATTTGTCAGGAATGCACTGACATGCACCGAAATACAGCTGCTTTCACAATGTAGTAAATAGCAAAATCTCCGTCACTCAGACCAGCTAGCCGTAAATTTCCGCACTTTGGCTTATAATCCTGAATTAAAGAGCCCAGTGCTCGGATGGTCATCGCAAAATACGAGCCTTGTTTTCGAAAGACTCGAAAAATTACTTAGGTTAAGAATCAGAAAACCGAGGTACTAGCGACACCGATTTCTGAACACTGAAATTGTCAACTATGGAACGCAGAAAATGTCTCCTCTCCTTCTCTCTACCAAATTCCTCCTAAGCTAAGGCACGTTGCTCCCTGTTATTCTCAAGAATGAGTTTAGCCAACTCAAGCACTAACAAAGCTGACTCCTCCCGAGACAACCCTGATTCACCACCTGTTTTCCCGGCTGTTGGTTCGTGTGCTCAGGGGTTTGCTCTCCTGAATTACGAAGGAACCGAAGCGGGTATCGGCGATTAATAGCTCCTGTAGCAGCAGAACCTCAGTTAAAAGCACCATGTTATTGAGTCAAACTTTAATTTGTTATATATACACTCACGCAACTGTGCAGCAGTAAGAGTTCGTTGATACTCTATACCAATAGAACGAGCAGTTCGCCAGCAGCGTTGTAGAGATATGGAAAAAGACACTTATGTACAGTTCAGGACATTTATTAAAGGAAACGTTTCGCCACGAGTGGCTTCTTCAGTCCTAATACAGAGAAAACTAAGAAAACACACATATATATAGTGGCGGGAGTCAGGTGAGGTGATGCCACTATATATATGTGTGTTTTCTTAGTTTTCTCTGTATTAGGACTGAAGAAGCCACTCGTGGCGAAACGTTTCCTTTAATAAATGTCCTGAACTGTACATAAGTGTCTTTTTCCACATCTTGTCGGTATCACCATACCATTTCCTCATTGTAGAGATAGTTTGGGCAAGTTTAGCAGGGTATATTCAGTCACCAATCACCTACATGTGTCGGTGGCATAACCCACTATAACAAAATTCTGACTGCAATACGCTCAATATAGCACGAAATAATAGCACACAAGAACTTGCAGGTTGCAACTTAGGACTTAAGGCATCCTCGTAGAGACAATGCAGAGAGAAACTTCAGGACAGGCATCCCATATTAGGAGCACAGGTGTAGAGTTTTTGACCTGCACACCTCGCTGTAACAATAACCACGGGGAAATGAGTAAAAAGGCAGCAGAGAGAGTAAATTATTGCATTCACTTTACGAAAAGCACACCTCAAGGGAAGTCCCTTGATGCTGGTGAGGGGTTTTTGATCTAGGGAATTGGAACTGTGCTCCAGTTCCCTGAATTAAGCCTGAATACCTTCCATTCCCCTCCCCACCCCACAGGCGCTGTATAAGCCTACGGGTTTAGTCTTTCCCCATTATTATAATAATAACTGACGAGAAACAAGCTGCTATTTATAGTATGTATATAGCCTAAATACTGTATTTGCAACTATGTACACTGAGGCGAATGCAAGCACAAGACACGGTAAGAACCGTAGTGACCAGCAGGGAAGGTAGGTCTGCTAAAAACTGCTTCACAAGTGTACCACATTGCTTCATAGTTTCCTTGTGATTGTCAGGATGAACCAACGTACTGGTATAATGATGGGCCCCCTGCTCGTTAAACCCTTAGCACCTGGTTCGCTGGTCGGTTAGGATGCCTATATGGGTGTGTAACATAGGCCGAAGAAAATGTAACATATTCTTAGAATACCACAGCCTGAAACCTTTGACTTTTTCTTCAGTTTGCTTTTCTCAATTCCATTCAATTTAAGATTTTGTACAGTCCTACAAGAAAGAATGTTTGGCTTTATTTTCTTTAATAAAGTTTGAAAAAACTTGGCAACGTGGCACCCATACAGTTCAAAATTAATAAAAGTACTTCCTATTAAGATTCACCAATATTTAGGGTTTGAAGCCGATCAGAAGACGCATTCCCCAGTCATTACATAAGAACAATTTGCTTAATGAATTGGCAAATATAAATTTACACAGCTCAAAGTGACAAGCAATGTTTTAATTAAGCTCACTAATGGCAAAAGACTGAACCCGATGAGAAAAGGCATTCTAAGGTAAATGAAATCAGAAAAGGAATTCTAAAGTAACTGAACTTATTTCAATGATTCCAGGCTTCTGAAACAGTTCTTTCAATAACATTTCAAATTTGTGTTATAGTATTTTTAAAATCATCGGTTATTGAAAAAAAAATGATAAATTATGGCACCCACTGTTGACTCAACAATCAATATTTGCACCAATAACTCATTACAGTTGTGACCGGGTGTGGAAGTGTGAATTGCTCATTACTCTATAATTTGTTCATGATTGTAGCCAAAGTATAAACGTAAGTAACCATTCTACAGAATTCATTACCTTTGTAACTTGTGAGCTCATTACCTTTGTACCTAGTTCAGCTATCAAAACTTTGGGGCCCAGTCCCTGGACCCATTACGTACCTCTGTAATCTGTAAATACCTTTGTAACTTGTCATGATTGTGACCAGACTTACCTGGAGTTCATTACCTTTGTAAATTGTGAGTTCATTACCTTTGTAAATTGTGAGTTCATTACCTTTGTAAATTGTGAGTTCATTACCTTTGTAAATTGTGAGTTCATTACCTTTGTAAATTGTGAGTTCATTACCTCTGTAACTTGCTCAGCTATCAAAACTTTGGAGTCCAGTCCCTGGACCAATTATGTACCTCTGTAATCTTTTGACTACCGCCCACAGGATGGGTATGGGGTGCATAATAAACATATTAAACTAACTAACTAACCACTGTCGATGTGATCCTTATTTTTACGAAATAAATAGTGAAAGTTTCAAGCCGATCAGATGAGTTATTCTCCAGGATCCATCAATTCCATTTTCTATACTAGGTACTATCCTGGGTACTATACTAAGTACTATCATTGGTACTATACCGGGTACTATATTAGGTACTATCCTGGGTACTCTCCTGGGTACTATACTAGGTACTATCCTGGGTACTATACTAGATACTATACTAGGTATTATCCTGGGTACTATCCTGGGTATTGTCCTGAGTACTATACTAGGTACTATCCTGGGTACTATACATGGTCCTATCATTGGTACTATCCTGGGTACTATACTATTTATTATCCTGGGTACTATGATTGGTACTATCCTGGGTACTATCATTGGTACTGTCCTGGGTACAATCATTGGTATTAACCTGGGTACTATCATTGGTACTATCCTGGGTACTATCATTGGTACTATCCTGGGTACTATCATTGCTACTATCCTGGGTACTATCATTGGTACTATCCTGGATACTATCATTGGTACTATCCTGGGTACTATCATTGCTACTATCCTGGATACTATCATTGCTACTATCCTGGATACTATCATTGGTACTATCCTGGGTACTATCATTGGTACTATCCTGGATACTATCATTGCTACTATCCTGGATACTATCATTGCTACTATCCTGGATACTATCATTGGTACTATCCTGGGTACTATCATTGGTACTATCCTGGGAACTATCATTGCTACTATCCTAGGTACTATCATTGGTACTATCCTGGGTGCCATCATTGGAACTATCCTGGGTGCCATCATTGGTACTATCCTGGGTGCCATCATTGGTACTATCCTGGGTGCTATCCTAGGTACTATCCTGGCTAATATTCTAGGTACTATCCTGGCTAATATTCTAGGTACTATTCTGGCTAATATTCTAGGTACTATCCTGGCTAATATTCTAGGTACTATCCTGGCTAATATTCTAGGTACTATCCTGGCTAATATTCTAGGTACTATCCTGGGTGCTATCCTAGGTACTATCCTGGCTAATATTCTAGGTACTATCCTGGCTAATATCCTAGGTACTATCCTGGCTAATATTCTAGGTACTATCCTGGCTAATATCCTAGGTACTATCCTGGCTAATATCCTAGGTACTATCCTGGCTAATATTCTAGGTACTATCCTGGCTAATATTCTAGGTACTATCCTGGCTAATATTCTAGGTACTATCCTGGCTAATATTCTAGGTACTATCCTGGGTGCTATCCTAGGTACTATCCTGGCTAATATTCTAGGTACTATCCTGGTTAATATCCTAGGTACTATCCTGGCTAATATTCTAGGTACTATCCTGGCTAATATCCTAGGTACTATCCTGGCTAATATTCTAGGTACTATCCTGGCTAATATCCTAGGTACTATCCTGGCTAATATTCTAGGTACTATCCTGGCTAATATCCTAGGTACTATCCTGGCTAATATTCTAGGTACTATCCTGGCTAATATCCTAGGTACTATCCTGGGTGCTATCCTAGGTACTATCCTGGCTAATATTCTAGGTACTATCTTAGACACTATCCTAAGATTATTGTTATTTAACGTGATTTAACAGAAATAAAACTTATACTATTTTACTCACAAAATGGTCATATCTGCTTCTACCGATTTAAATGTCAATCTCCACCGTCGTCAAATTTTTGTCATCTCTGAACATGAAGCTCCGCCATTAAGGGTTCTGGAAGTCATCTGAGCCATTCCAGGATACTGGGAACAGGGTCAACAACTTTGGTCGTAGGGTACGTGAACATGCCAATTGTTCCAAGAATGTGGTCCTCACTACCGTACACAAGTGTTAAAAATTTGAAACTGATGGAATGAGGCATTCTCGAGCTATGAGCGAATTATTATCGAAAGTTTGGAAGGAGTAAAAGAACTCAGGAGGCCTCTTAAAGGTTCCCCTTCGAGATCTGACAGACAGGTGTCAAGATTTGTTTGCCACAGTAAATTACTGTCAGGAATCACAGTTAATTAAAGAGGTGCTTTCTAACAGCAATTTTGACGCGGTTGGCAGACAGGGAACCTTTGGAATCATCAGTGAGAGTCTTCCAGCTTCAAGGACCTTTGTTGAGTATTGCGTTATTACTCAGGTTGAGTTAAACACGGGAATTATATATGAGTCTTTTAATATCCCCGCGAGTTCTGCTGCAGCTATCCAGGAAGAGTTTCAGATCAGGGTTTGTATGTGGCTTGATTTTCCTGAGGTAAGAATTTACTTAATTTTGCCTTACTAAAAAATAGCTAACTATACCACGGGTGGGGTTAGAACGCACGATCAGAGAGTCATAAAGTTCTAGACCGACGCGTTAACGTCGTGCCTATGCTAACCTAACCTATGGTGTATAAATATACCAAGTTGGATGAATCTTATTGTAGCCAGCTGACCCAGTGTTTATTGTAGCCAGCTGGCCCAGTGGCTAACGCGTCGGTCTGGAGTTTTATGGCTCTCTAATCGTGGGTTCTAACCCCACCCGTGGTATGGTTTGTTTGCAATAGTGTCATTATGATTTCGCAAGTCATAAAAAACATCTATATTGCCTACAAATTGAAAGTAATTTCCCCGAGTGTTCCAGGCGTTGTCTGACCCAAATTATTACCTCTCAGAATCACCTCTACGAGTTTAACACCTCTCACTAAGTTTAATAATAATCATAATAATAATAATAACAATAATAATAATAACAATAATAATCATAATAGTAATAATAATAATAATAATAATAATAATAATAATAATAATAATAATAATAATAATAATAATAATAATAATAATAATAATAATAATAATAATAATAATAATAATAATAATAATAATAATAATAATAATAATAACAACAACAATTATAATAATAATAATAATAATAATAATAATAATAATAATAATAATAATAATAATAATAATAATAATAATAATAATAATAATAATAATAACAATAATAATAATAATAATAATAATAATAATAATAATAATAATAATAATAATAATAATAACAATAATAATAACAACAACAATAATAATAATAATAATAATAATAATAATAATAATAATAATAATAATAATAATAATAATAATAATAATAATAATAACATATGTTGTTTAATGTATCTGGAGGAAACTTGTAAATGATATTGCCAAACTAGATCAAACGTGTATACTGTATCGAGGAATTTATTGAATTTTATGGTATAACCTAAAACATATAAGAATACATTCTGTGAATTTATATTTTACTGAATTTTGCGTTGTTGATTTTTGTTAAGACGATGATGTTGATTTTGAAAGGATGATTTGAGTTATTCATTGTAGTGAGAAAATAAATATTCTCCTAAATGATTATGGTTTTGTAACAGTGTATAAAACGTATATTTACATTTTATTAGTCCCATCTATGGTTAATAATGATACCTACAAAGTACTGTGAAATATGACTGTGATTATAAGGTGTTCACCGTAAATATTGTGACTTGATTTTAATGGATTATGTATCGTCTGCTACTGTTTGTCAAATGTACTTGTCGATAGACTTTTTTTTGGCGTATGAGTGTGCGTGTGTGTGTACTCACCTAATTTTGGCTGCAGGGGTCGAGATTCAGCTCCTGGCCCCGCCTCTTCACTGAGCTCTGCTAGGTCCTTAGTCTCCCTGCTCCATGAGCTTTGTCATACCTCGTCTTAAAGCTATGTATGGTTCCTGCCTCCACTACATCACTTGCTAGACTCTGCTTGCGTGTGTACTCACCTAGTTGTGGTTGCAGAGGTTGAGTCATAGCTCCTGTGTGTGTGTGTGTGTGTGTGTGTGTGTGTGTGTGTGTGTGTGTGTGTGTGTGTGTGTGTGTGTGTGTGTGTGTGTGTGTGTGTGTGTGTGTGTGTGTGTGTGTGTATGTGTGTGTGTGTGTGTGTGTGTGTGTGTGTGTGTGTGTGTGTGTGTGTGTGTGTGTGTGTGTGTGTGTGTGTGTGTGTGTGTGTGTGTGTGTGTACTCACCTGAATGAAGGCCGCTAATGGGTCCACCCTGCCTCTTCCCTCCCTCCGTGAGCCATGTCACACCTGTTCTTATAGCTATGGAACCTACTCTAAGGATAGAGAGATATAATTCCTTACATCCCTATGATTATGTTTTTCTTATCTTCCAGCTGTGCCCTCCTGTACCTGATTCCCATCTCTCGAACAGTCTGCCTCCGTCCACCTTATCAAAGACTGATGAACATAGGGTGTGGCAAGCAGGGGAGAGTAAGATTAGGGAAGGATAAGAAAATAATTGAAATGGGTTTGTGTAAAATAGGAGAATCAGAGGGAAAGGTATCAGAGGGAAAGGTATCAGAGGGAAAGGTATCAGAGGGAAAGGTATCAGAGGGAAAGGTATCAGAGGGAAAGGTATCAGAGGGAAAGGTAAAGACTAGTGGCTCTTCCACAACTGTGTGCTATGTACAACTGAGTTATGTATAACCCAGAATATTGGCAAGTACGACATGCATATTGTCTACCCTAACAATCTCAGTATACTGCACCTCATTATCATACAACCCCTGGTTGTATGATAATGATTGTTCCACTTCCTGACAACTCTATGGCTGAAGAAATACCTCCTAACGTCTATGTGACTCATCTGAGTTTTCAACTTCCAGTTGTGACCTCTTGTTGCTGTGTCATCTCTGAAAAACACTGTTCCTATCCACCCTGTCAATTCCTCTCAGTATTTTATATGTTATGTCCCCCCAGTCCCTCCTGTCTCCCAGTGTTGTCACGTTGAGTTCCCTTAACCTCTCCTCGTAGGACAAACTACTCAGTTCATAGTCTTTCTCTGATTTCCTGACATGTTTGACCAGATGTGGGTTCCATACTGGTGCTGCATACTCCAATATGGGCCTGACGTACACGGTGTACAGTGTCGTTTATGACTCTTTACTCAGATAAAGAAACGCTATTCTCAGGTTTGCCAGGCGCCCGTATGCTGCAGCAGTTATTTAATATGCGCCTCAAGCAATGTGCTCGGTATGATGATTACCCCAAGATCCTTTTCCTTAAGCGAGTTTTGCAGCCTTAGATCTCTAAGGCTCCGTCTGCCGTCTCCTTTGTCCTTCCCAAATCTTCAAAACTTTGTACTTGCTGGGGTAGACTCCAGAAGCCATTTGTCAGACCAGGCTTGCAGCCTGTCCAGATCCCCTTGTAGGTTACTTTATCCTCTTCCGCTTGTATTCTCCTCATTAGTTTTACATCGTCTGAAAACAGGGACACCTCTGACTCTATCCCTTTCGTCATATCAGTCACATATACAAGAAACAGCACAGGACCTAGGACTGACCCTTGTGGAACCCCATTCGACACGTGCACCCACTATGACACCTCGTCTCGGACCGACGCACGTGGTTTCCTTCCTTTCAGGTATTCCCTGATCCATTGCAGTACTTTCTCTCCTATTCCTATCTGTTCCTTCAGTTTTTTAACCAGTCTCTTGTGTGGAACTGTGTCGATAGCCTTCTAATAGTCCAGGAAGATGCAGTCTACCCATCCCTCTCTCTCTCTCTCTCCTGTCTTACTTCTGTTACCTTTGTGATAGAACTCCAACAGGTTAGTGATGCAAGATTTTCCTACCCTGAAGCCTTGCTCGTTGTCACATATGTCAGCCCTTTCCGTTCTAAGTGCTCAACTACTCTATTCCTAATAATCTTCTCCATAACTTTACATACAATACATGTCAGCGTCACTGGTCTGTAGTTTAGTGTAGCCTGTCTGTCTCCTTTCTTAAAAATCGGGGCTACATTTGCTGTCTTCCACACTTAGACAGTTGCCCTGTTTCGATAGATTTATTGAAAATTGTTGTCAGAGGCACACATAAGCGTCTGCTCCCTCTCTCAGGACCCAAGGAGAGATGTTATCTCTGTGTGGGGGGAAGGGGGTATGATTTTGTGTGTACTCACCTATATTTGGGTCCAAGGAGCGATTCTCAGCTTCTGGCGTCTTTGCTAGTAGCTCCTGGGTTTATCCTCACCTGATTTCCATAGTTTAATAATACCTTTTCTTAAAGCTATGTATGGATCCTGCCTGTACCAATCCACAGTTGAGGTCATTTCACTTCCTGACCATTCTGAGTCTGAAGAAATACTTCCTAACATCCCTCTGACTCACCTGTATTTTCAGCATCCAGCTGTGCCCTCATGTTTCTGTTTCCCATTTATTAACAATATTTCCCTGTCCACCCTATCAATTTCTCAGTATTTTGTATGTCATTGTTATATTACCCTTAGTCCTTCTCCCCTTTAATGTTACGAGCCTCAGCTCCCTTAAGCTCTCCTAACAGTACAAACCCCTTAGCTATGGAGCTTATCTCGTTACAAACCTCTCCATTTTGACAATTTCATGACATGATTAGGTGTCGATTCCATTCTGGTGCTGCATATTGCTATATGTGCCTGACACATGGCTAGGCTCCTCAGCACAAATCTCCTTGCTGCGGCAATTATTCGGTTGATGTGTTCATCAATCAATATGCTCGGTACGAGTTAAAACATTCTTTTTAATGTTACACCCGCGGATATAAGCTCCACCTGATTGAATATATTTATCTCCCTTTCTCTAGTGAGTAGTCTTGGCAGAGCTTCTCAGCGTGGTGGTCACCGGACACTCAAGGTTCTTGAGCCACCAAACGACAACACAATCTAATCTTAATTTTTATAGGGGGTTGACCGGTAGTGGAAGGCCTCGGTCAGATGACCAAAAGCTCCAGCTGTGGGTCATCATATGACTAAGACCCGCATCAGGAAACACTTGTCCTGTTCCCTGACAAATCTTCCCTAACCTAACCTCGAGAAACCAATCGCCTGTCCCAACTTCGCCGGGAAGCAGCATATTGCCAGAAACAAAAGAAAAATACTTTCAGAAACATAGCATATAATTCCCATGGAGCTATAGATCGTGCATTCCCAGTGAATCAGTAAGTTCACAGGGAATATTCTGGTCACCTTTGAAGAATAAACAACTTAGAAGTGTGGAAACATGTGACCAGAAGACCCAGGTGTATGAACGACAGCAGATCTCAAAAGCAGGCAGTTTCCTGCATTTGTATACAAGCAAATGTTCTCAGCTGAGCCATTGACCTTTTTTATACAAGCATCTATCTGCTATCACATCCGACAACATATAAATTAAAAATTATATTAGAAAAGTAATCATTGTAACAATGAGTAAAATCATTAAAATTACAGCCAAAAAAAGTTAATTTAGAGAAATATAGTATAAAAATTTTATTTTTTTTGTTATTTTACTAAACCTGGAGTTTACCTGGAGAGAGTTCCGGGGGTCAACGCCCCCGCGGCCCGGTCTGTGACCAGGCCTCATTGTGGATCAGGGCCTGATCAACCAGGCTGTTACTGCTGGCGGCAAGCAATCCAACGTACGAACCACAGCCCGGCTGGTCAAGTACCGACTTTAGGTGCTTGTCCAGTGCCTGCTTGAAGACAGCCAGGGGTCTATTGGTAATTCCCCTTATGTATGCTGGGAGGCAGTTGAACAGTCTTGGGCCCCTGACACTTATTGTGTTGTCTCTTATCGTGCTAGTGACACCCCTGCTTTTCATTGGGGGAATGTTGCATCGTCTGCCAAGTCTTTTACTTTCATAGGGAATGATTTTCGTGTGCAAGTTTGGCACTAATTCCTCCAGGGAATACAGGTTCAAGAACTTCAATCGTTCCCAATAATTGAGGTGTTTTATCTCCGTTATGCGCGCCGTGAAGGTTCTCTGTACATTTTCTAGGTCAGCAATTTCACCCGCCTTGAAAGGTGGTGTTAGTGTGCAGCAATATTCCAGCCTAGATAGAACAAGTGACCTGAAGAGTGTCATCATGGGCTTGGCCTCCCTAGTCATTGAAGAAAAATAATCTTAGTCTCAACAAGGTAATGTGAAATTAAAGAATTTTATGAAATCCTGCAAAGTCAACAATGCAGTCGTCAACTTCACTTTAGATGAATGGTTCAGAGAACCGACATGTTGATAAATTAGACACATGTGCAACTCTTGGGTATCTTTATTGAGGAAACCTTTCGCCACACAGTGGCTTCATCAGTCCATACAAAGGAGAATCTTGAAGAACAGGAGGAGAATGAGGTAATCAGTCCCTCAGCCTTGAGTCGATGTGGTCAGTCCATCAATCTATTCAAAATGTTTTGTTAGTGGGATGGATTGTAAAGGACCTGCCTAGTATGGGCCAACAGGCCTTCTGCAGTGTTCCTCCTTTCTTATGTTCTTATGTTCTTATGATTGATGGACTGACCACATCGACTCAAGGTTGAGGGACTGATTACCTCATTCTCCTCCTGTTCTTCAAGATTCTCCTTTGTATGGACTGATGAAGCCACTGTGTGGCGAAACGTTTCCTCAATAAAGATACCCAAGAGTTGCACATGTATCTAATTTATCAACTTCACTTTAGATTGTTTCAGTATCTTAGTAATATAAAGATATATTTCACAACTTGGCAGCAACCAAAGTTTTTGCAGGGGGAGGATCTTAAAGTTATACATCTACGTAATGTCAGTAGTAAACATAATGAATCTAGCCGAGCGTTCTGAATCCTACTCACTGAATAGATGGGTCGGAAATCCATTTGGTGCCTCGGTGCCCCGGGCCGGGTGGTAAAAGCTCTCGCTTCACACGGTGAGGGGTCTGGGTTCGATTCCCGCCGAAGAACATAAGAATGGAGGAACACTGCAGAAGGCCTACTGGCCCATACAAGGCAGGTCCTTATCAAAACGACCAAAGAATTTACTCCCGTACCCAATGATACCAATCAAACCCAGCCCCTCCCACTCATATATTTGTCCAGTCTCTTCTTAAAGCTACCCAGGATCCTAGCCTCTATCACCCCACTGGGAAGACTGTTCCACGCATCCACAACTCTGTTAGAAAACCAGTACTTACCTATGTCCTTTCTAAATCTAAATTTATCCAACTTAAATCCATTATTTCTGGTTCTTACCTGGTTCGACACCCTCAGTACTCTACTAATATCTCCTTTGTTTATGTCTGTCATCCACTTACACACTTCAGTGATATCTTCCCTCATTCTACGTCTCTCCAGAGAATGGAGATTTAAGGGGTGGAAACATCGGACGTGTTTCCTTACACCGGGTGTCTATGTGCACCCATCAGTAAAATGGGTACCTGAGTATTAGTTGACTGGTGTGGGTCGCATCCTGGGACAAAACTGACCTAATTTGCCCGAAAGGCACTACATAGCAAGGGGCTTTCAATATGGTAGTAGTATGCCATTGATGTCAGCTATGGTCTGTATACCTTGTAAATGTACTTGTAGTAAATAAAGATATTATTATTATTATTATTATTATTATTATTATTATTATTATTATTATTATTATTATTATTATTATTATTATTATTATTATTATTATTATAATTTATCACACTGACGGATAATCTAACTTGGTTTCAGCTTGGAGGAAAAATTATTATAACTAACTGTTGACTGAGAATTTACTGCTTCTTCAGTTACATCATTTTGAATCAAAGTAAAAAAAGAATATCCAGAACTTGCTAAAATTGCTCTGAAAAACTCATCTTTCATTTCCATCGATATGCCTCTGTTAGACTGCCGTCTCAATCATGAATGTCAATAAAAGTCCAGAAAGATCATAGATATCTGATCTCCCATGAGCGTATCAGTGTCCTCAACCAAGCTACAGATTCGTAAGTAAATAAGGCGGCGCTTCTCCTTTCTCATTAGTATAATTTATGTGTTTTTACGTGCATACTGAATCAATTTTGGCAACAATTTTGCTTATTTTTCTAAGAATGTAATATCTTTTTCATGATATTCAACAGAAGAATAAAACTTACCCCGTTCATCTTGTTTTAAAAATCCTCTCAAGTTGGCAAGGCGACCCTGGACCGTTCCTTGTCACACTGGAAGACATATCGCCGGTCCATCGCTGCAGGAGATTTGAGAAGCACGAGTCTAGGGGGATGCCAGTTAGGCTCGTTGTTTCCTCACTACGTATTTCAGTGGTGTTAAACAGCAACCCCGCCTAGTGGCCTTAGCGGGAACTACTCTAATTCATTTGGTCAGTAAGATAAACAATTTGACTCTCCTTTTGACTCTTCCTTGGTTGTATCTAATCCTCTTGAACCCTTTGATTCGTATTTTAATAAGGTTACCTGCACTGATTGCACATTGGCTATAACTCTTTCTTATGCCGTTATCCTGACCTGTGTCTTTCTGGTAACTGTTACAAAAAACGCGATTCTAAAAGCTTAGAGATCTCCAGTGAATACTAGAAAGGACTGCCCTTCTAGCATCCAGCCTGTTACTGGGTTTTCGTAACAAGTAGTTAGTATCCTTGTCCAATTATCCATTAAAATTCAGTATTATTCAATAGTGCTTCAGGATTACAACTGGTAGGCTACTAACTAGAGAAATTAAAATTTAATAAATTTATTAATCATTAAGTTGTCTAGAGGTATATTATCAAATTAAATTAATCACAGCAATCAAAATAAAATCAATCTCTCGAGTTCAATATTATTGTGCTGAAAGCACATATCACATTTATAATTCTTAAGTACCGTCTGGTACATTAACATTTAATAAGATATTACAAATATGTACAAGTAAGTGTGTATGTGTGTAAGTGCTCTAAGTAGTTCGCTATGTCTCACGACTCGACTAGACTTAAACAAGTGACTGACAAAGTCCTCTAATAAACTAACTTCTTGACCGACTGGCAACCAGAACAGTCTGCTTGAACAATGAAAAGAATGCTAAGCCCAATAGCCATATAACAAGCGACTGTGACACAATCAGGATCAAGGAGATAATATAACGACACTAAGTAGGGACCATCAGCAGATCCTCCACAAAAGTTACAAAACTCCCATACTACTGAATCTAAGTTCAGCATAGGAAAAACCCGACTGTGACAATACACAGAAACCAGTACAAAATTAGGTCAGAAGCTATAGCTAAGGACCTGAGATGTTCAGAGTGTCTAAGCGATACACAACCTCAGTACAACATCGAAAATCACGAAGTCTATACAATGTTCTGTGAACAGAGTTCTACAGAACTAACAAGAATAATGAGACAGACAATCTGTCCAACCACCAAGCGAGTCTAGAGCAGACTGAATACTTCACGAGAGGTGAGGACACCCCCCCTCGATCACGTGATAGCCCCGTGGACAGCACAGCTCAGAAGCCGGCAGTATAACTAGCGACAAGCGATAATTACAGTAGTTTGACAATCAAGACTTGAACTGAGCACATATTATGTACATCCTAACAACATAAGTCAAATAACAATATAACAGTCAAATAATAATATAAAGTCATATATTTACGATTTAGCTATTATCGCAACTACAAGCAATATAAAATTATATGAAAAGATAATATACATTATATATATACATAATAATCATTGTAACCCATTCAGGGGTTGCAACAGTAACCTTAGTGTTTCTTCTTAGTCCTGAGGACTGATCTAGGGTCTCGCTCGTGAAGAACGAGTTTAAGTAGCGACTTCTGCAGTTGTCAGTGGTAGGAGTCACTCATACTCCATCTCTACGTGTCTTCTGTCAGCCAGTTTGCCTTACCTAAACGTATTGTTAGGAAATCATTCTCTTCTGTGCCTCTATGTCGGTTCGGAATGCTTACCCAATCTCATGAGTTACTATTATTACATATGTCCAGTCTCTGGCTAGCCATACGTGCCACTACTTCCGACTTCATTGGAGTCGAGCTAAGTCCGACACACTCCCTCTTCAGAGAGTTATTTAGTAGCTCGGATCACAGCTAGTTCCTCAAGACATCGTTTGCACCATCTAATCCATTGTTTGTATCCATCATAAAAAATATTCTTTTTTTATTGTTATTGCTGCTTCAGTAAAGATTAGTAGTTCAAGTTTATCTTTTTATTATTGTAATAAAAATAGGTGTTTTAAGAAACAGGTTTTTCCCTAATATTTAGAAATTGGGGTTACAAATATTTACTTGCTGTGAATTGCTCTCTCCTCAAGTGATAAAGAGATATTTGGAAACACAAAGAGATGGGCTATTGTTGAAGAGGTGCTGAAGAATGTCTGATGAGTGAGGGGTGAGTACTTTCATGGGTGAAGCCCCGTGGATGGAGGAACGCTTCACATCCCCTACCTCCTCCGCCATGTGGGAGGTGATATGCTACCCCAGACTCACTTTCCAACCCCCAACTCTTCCCCATCAAACTCCCCTCCACACATCTTCCTATCAGGGAAAAGTTCATGCATATGTATATATTTTGGTGTGTGTGTGTGTATGTATGAAGGTGTTGTGGGTTGCTTGCGTGTCTTGAAGTGCTTGATACGTAGGAGGACTGCAGACTCCAGCACTGTCTATCTGCCTTTGACCACACTACACTACGAGGTAGTAGGTGATGCATGATACAGGAATTCGTAAAAGTTACTTCAATATCCAGGTCTCTGACAATTATAAGTTCATCTGTGTAATTCTCGTATCTAATTTATTTATCTATTGCCTGTCTTGATTTTATGGAACCACATTTCTTCTCTCTCGCCCATCGTTTAAATCTTCAACATATCAAGCGAGTGTAACACTTGGCTTATTGGAAGCCGTTGTGTTTCTTTATGTTTTATCGTTTTTTTTTCGGCTATAATTTTCCTAAGAATGAATGATGACTTTTTATATCCCAGTTACACTTCCTCTGTCCTACAACTGAGGCTCAGGACAGGGGCTGTTATAGCTTTTTTTATTTACTTTTTTTACTGACACATCGGTCGTCTCCCACCAAGGTTGGGTGCCCCGAAAAAGAAAGACTTTCACCATCATTCACACCATCACTGTCTTGCCAGAGGCGCGGTCACATTACAGTTATAAATCAAGAGCTCCACACAACGAAGTGGGGCTCTTGATTTAAAGTCCCTTTGTGAATAAAAAGTCCGTGGATCTAACTTCTTAAGTTAGTCATGGACCAACACCTAGTACGAGGCATGGAGCACACTGCAGGTGTATCAAAAACCCAACGCAGTGAAAAAAGTATTATTCATACACTTATATACTAATATTTTACTACATTTTCACTGTTTAGATTTAGTCACTTTTATATTTTTTTACGTGTCGGCAACAGGAGACAATTTTCATATTTTTTTTAGCATTAGAAACCGTGATCAAGAGGCATAAAAATCATTTTAATTATGTTAGAGACTGTGAAATTACTATTACATTTTATTATAAATCGATTAAAAGCATCTCAGGGGAATCATTCAATCTCATTACTGAATTATAAGGTAATTGGTTGTCATCTTAACACATTTTATTCTCATTCTGTCTTACACTAAACTCAAAGATCAAACAGAATATTAAAATCAGAGAAAACGCTGAACTGACAAGGGTCATACAGTGCTGCGGGGCAGAAAATAGTCCTGGGGCTATAAACAGGTAGTTGGAGAAGGGATCAGAAATGAGAGGAGAAAAGGGCTGGAAGGGGCGCTAAGGGCTATGTGTCAAAGTTCGTATAGTAGTTGCTGACAAAAAGTCAAAAAGTGATTGTAAGTCAAAGGCAGGACCGTCTGCCAGAAGGAGAGATAAAGTAAGAGTGGTGGGGAGGCGGTGGCGCTGGAGGTAAATCCTGCGACCTCGCTGGTAAATCCGCGGGCAATCCACAAGAAAGTGAAGAACGAAAACAGGGACCAAACAAACCTCACAGAGAGAAATAGGGTGTCGTTCCATGAGATACCCATGGGTAAGGCGGGTATGGCCAATGCGTAGACGGGAGAGCACAGTCTCCCGAGTACGGCAACAGTGGTAAGAAGATGGCTACAAACCTACAAACGGTTTAATACAGTGTAATTTGTTATGGTGCATGTCCGACCAAGACGGGCAGAGATGACTGGAAAATAATCTCTGAACAGAATACCTCTATAGGAAACCGGAAGATCATGCACAGCATCCGCCTGTTCATTGCCCTTCACATCAACGTGTCCAAGGACCCAACAGAAAACGACGTCTTCGTTTTTGCTAGCCACACGGCACAACCAAAGTTGAATACGAAGGACTAATGGGTGAGGGGAATTAAATCGTTTAATGGCTTGTAAAGCACTGAGGGAATCTGAAATGATCACAAACGTCGAAGAAGACATATATGTAATACGGAGAAGTGTTATGAGGATGGCATACAACTCGGAGGTAAAAATACTAGCTGAGTCTAACAAAAAACCTCGGACAACATCGTCAGGGAACACCGCCGCGAACCCAACACCGTCAGAAGATTTAGAACCATCTGTATAAACAGCGACGGCATGACCATGCAACCAGAAGTGATTAAGAAAAATAGAGTGAGAAGCAGTCGTAGGTACGAGAAGTTTGCCGCACGGCAGTAGGGAAGAACAGACACGAACCGTCAGAACCTCCCAAGGGGGAAGGGAAAAGGCAGACGCTAAATGAACACATGGGAAGTAACTGGAGAGAAGACCCGAGTGAGTGAAGACGAAGAGAAAACGGTCGGAGTAAGAAGGAGCGCCGAACAATTAATGGACTTCTACTAACGTCTGAGACCACCCTATACGTAGAAGAAACACAAAGGTCTTGAGAGAAGACAAAATAACGAAGACAATGAGCATTACGATAATCAGCTAAGGAAGGAACATTCGCCTCAGCATAGAGGCTTTCAACAGGGGATGAACGAAAGGCACCAAGGCATAAACGTAGACCCTGATGATGAAAGGGATCTAACCTAGAAAGAGTTGCAGAAGCCGCAGAATAGACTTGGTGGAATGCAAACAGAGGAGAGTCCAGCGATCTGCTCCCCATGAACGATACTCAAGAATTTTAAGGAGATTCAGTCGACCATGGCAAGCTGCCTTCAAAGAGGGAATGTGACGTTTCCATGTCAACTAACGATCGAAAAGAAGATCAAGGAACTTGACCGTATCACATTCTGGAATACGTGAGCCGTGTAACTACGATGGAATATCTGGGACAAGAGGACGTCTAGTGAAGATAATGAAATGGGTTTTCGTACTATAAAATTTAAATCCATAAGAAGTGGCCCAGCGGAAAACTCTATCAATCACATCCTGTGTAAGCTATACTGAAGTCATCCACATAAAGTGACAACCAAATATGCGATGGAAGAACGGAAGGTAGGTCATTTATAGCCAAGAGAAAAAGGGTAGTGCTAAGGACACAACCTTGTGGGACTCCCTCGGCCTGAACAAAGTCTGAGGAATGCGAGGCGCCAACACGGACACGAAAATGTCTATCAGATAAGAAAGCAGCAAGTGTGTGTTCAGGTGCTTGAAGTGGCTCTGGATCATCGCTTTCCACGGGAGAACATCGTGAACCAAGGCAGCTTCCATATTTGTGAAGGAAACCGTTAGTGTTGAGTCCACGAACCTGTAAACACGATCGATACTTGCCTCTCCTAGCACTGCCAGCTGCGCCATTTCCTTGGCTGCTAGCTTCCTCCTGATTGGCATCCATCAGCTGGCTAGACTGTAGGAGTAGAGTACGACATGCTAGGTGGAGCAAGGTTGTGGAGGGGTTATGGTGTGTGGTGAGCCTTGAGGGGCTGGGAGGAAAAAAAACTGACCTCTACGGCATGGGTATCCCGGGGATTTGGGCGGGGAAGGGGCGGGGAGTCGAGTGAGCGGAGGCACAGGGATCTGGGTGGGGGAAACGCAGGTACTCACTTCACGTATATTCATACACACGAAGCTGCACAATTTATATTGTTCACACTTAGTTACAATAAAGACAACATTATTGTTTCCCCTGCTCATCCTGAAAGATGTGGGTAAGTGCACTGTTGAACACTGAATATGTTCCGTCATCTTCACCTACACTCAGCATCTCTTCTCCCCCTTCCTCAGTGACGTGGGGGAGGCAGCAGTGACTGATCACTCCCTCGTTACTCTCAACACCACATTGCTTTCCACAACACATGCCTCTAATTATTCCATTTCTCAGTTAATTGGAAGTATGACGCATGGTGCTGGAGGCAAATGTATTTATAAAACTTTTTCGAGGTTTGTAAATACGATAATTATCCTTCCCCACCCCCATGGGCCATCTTCCCCACCCCCATGGGCCATCTTCCCCACCCCCATGGGCCATCTTCCCCACCCCCATGGGCCATCTTCCCCACCCCCATGGGCCATCTTCCCCACCCCCATGGGCCATCTTCCCCACTACCACCACTTATCAACCTTCACAAACTACACAACACTTCCACTATTTACATTGAAACGATGCACTGGAATGCCTTCCCGGTACATTGGAATGTCTTCTCATTGTACTGGAATGTCTTCTCGCTACACTGGAATCTTCCCAATGTATTCACACTGAGTCCTATTCAGTCGTGACCTGGAATTTACCTGGAGTTTACCAGGAAAGAGTTTCAGGGGTCAACGCCCCCGCTGCCCGGTCTGAGACCAGGCCTCGTGCTGGATCAGGGTCTGATCAACCAGGATGTTACTGATGGCCGCACGTAAACCGACGTACGAACCACAGCCCGGCTGGTCATTTCCTGACTTTTGGTGTCTGTTCAACGCCTTCTTGAAGACAGCCAGGGGTCTATTTGCAATCCCCCTTATGTATGCTAGGAGGCAGTTGAACAGTCTTGGGCCCCTGACACTTATTGTATTGCCTCTTAGTGTACTCGTGGCGCTCCAAAGAGGCTGACCTGGTCAGCCACTTTAACCAAGAGCTGACATAGAAAATCCCGCAGCTAGCCCACCACACGTCCCGTCATGCCCTGGCATAGTTGGGTATTTCAGTAAATCTAATATAACAATATAATTATTACCTAAAGAATATTATCATATTCCCTAAAATACCTTAAAAAATTAACGAATGATTTTTTCTGTTACAGAGTCGCCGTATTTCGAGCAACCAGTTCAGAACGTGACGGTACAGGTGGGACGCAACGCCAAACTCACCTGTATTGTTGAGAACCTTGGCAACTATAAGGTAAATCTTACACCTGTCACGAGAACCTTGTTCACTGCTAGGTAAATCATACACCTGCCAAGAAAACCTGGTCTACTTCTAGGTAAATCTTACACCTGTCATGAGAACCTTGTTCACTGCTAGGTAAATCTTAAACCTGTCATGAGAACCTTGTTCACTGCTAGGTAAATCTTACACCTGTCATGAGAACCTTGTTCACTGCTAGGTAAATCTTACACCTGACATGAGAACCTTGTTCACTGCTAGGTAAATCTTCCACCTGACATGAGAATCTTGTTCACTGCTAGGTGAATCTTACACCTGACATGAGAACCTTGTTCACTGCTAGGTAAATCTTACACCTGTCATGAGAACCTTGTTCACTGCTAGGTAAATCTTCCACCTGACATGAGAATCTTGTTCACTGCTAGGTAAATCTTACACCTGACATGAGAACCTTGTTCACTGCTAGGTAAATCTTACACCTGACATGAGAACCTTGTTCACTGCTAGGTAAATCTTCCACCTGACATGAGAACCTTGTTCACTGCTAGGTAAATCTTACACCTGACATGAGAACCTTGTTCACTGCTAGGTAAATCTTCCACCTGACATGAGAATCTTGTTCACTGCTAGGTAAATCTTACACCTGACATGAGAACCTTGTTCACTGCTAGGTAAATCTTACACCTGACATGAGAACCTTGTTCACTGCTAGGTAAATCTTACACCTGACATGAGAACCTTGTTCACTGCTAGGTAAATCTTACACCTGACATGAGAACCTTGTTCACTGCTAGGTAAATCTTCCACCTGACATGAGAACCTTGCTCACTGCTAGGTAAATCTTACACCTGACATGAGAACCTTGCTCACTGCTAGGTAAATCTTACACCTGACATGAGAACCTTGTTCACTGCTAGGTAAATCTTACACCTGTCGTGAGAACCTTGACTACTGGGAGACGTCTTACGTCTCTCATTTTAATTTGTGAACATTACGATATAACATCAGTCTTTATAACAAGATAATATCTAAAGCACTTGTCACTGTGTATTAATGACCGTGACACAAGAAGGAAAGTCCACTTTACCTGTCACGTTACTGATGACCTCACTTGGCTTCAGCCCGGCCAGAGGTCAGCTTCCTCAAGTGATTATCAAATCTACTAGAACAGCGCTGTGTGTAACCCATAAGTATTTAATAAGTATTTCATAAGCTTTGACCACTAACGAACTGGTGTCTCTGTTAATATGTTTGAATCAATTTTCACGGCGAGTGTATTTCTAATAGTGTAAGACCATTAGAACAGATTATGGGGTACGATTTACACACACACACACACACACACACACACACACACACACACACACACACACACACACACACACACACACACACACACACACACACACACACATATATATATATATATATATATATATATATATATATATATATATATATATATATATATATATACATAGAAGAGAGGAGCTTAAGACGGCGTTTCGGTCCGCCTTGGGCCATTTACAAAGTCACACTAACGAAAAGGAACGAACGAACGAACGATAGTTCAGGTAAGATCCCAAATGGGATGAGCGGGGAAGACGGGACAGACAAAGAATAGAGCTGGAGAGGAGTGTTCTTAGTCGTAGAAATAGAGCCAGGGCTTAACCCAGCAGCGAAGGTGATCGTGGGACAAATATTGAGAAGAGAAATTCAGGCTCTTCTGTTGGGACTCAGGTGGGTTGAGCGGGGAGGACGGGACAGGCGAAGATTAGGGCTAGAGAGGAGTGTAGAATGTACGGCCTGCCAAAAACTCACAAGCCTGGTATCCCACTGAGGCCCATATCCTCGGGAATAGGCAGTGCTCCCCACCAGCTCTCAGGAATTCTCGCAAAACACCTCTCTAAACTCTTGGGCACTATCAGTCCAGCACATCTCAAACACTCGGGTGATCTTCTCAACCGCATTCGCAACATCAACATCAGGAACAAGAAACTTTCCAGCCTTGACGTAACTTCCTTATTCACCAAAGTACCTACTACACAAGCCATCGATCTCTTGCGCAGGAAAATTGACGATTCACATGATCTTCCTATTTCAGCCAGCGATTTCATCGACCTTGTTGAACTATGTGTTGGCTTTACGTATTTCTCTTTCGAAAATCACCTCTTTCAGCAGATTTTTGGACTACCCATGGGTTCGCCACTCAGTGCCGTCCTGGCGAACCTATACATGGAACATCTGGAAGCCGAGCGTTTCTCCATCATTATTCCTTCATCTGTCACATGGCTCCGTTATGTTGACGACATTCTCCTCATAACTCCCAGACGCTCTCCAAGACAAGCTCTCCAAGACAAGCTCAACCAGGTCGAGCCTTCAATCCAGTTCACACTTGAAGAAGAAGTCGACAATATTCTTCCTTTCGGATGTTCTTCTCTGCAAAACTGACCATGAACTTTGTTTTAAAGTCCATCGAAAACCCACCAACCAAAACGATCTTCTCCACTTTTACTCTTACCACGACACCAAAACTGAACGTGGTGTAATTATAGGTTTTTTCCTGCGTGCACTCAGAATCTGCAGCACTGAGTTCCTTGAGGAAGAATGCACTATAATTGAACAAGCATTTTCCAAACTCCACTATCCTCGTCATTTCATCAGAGACTGCAGACGACGGGCATTAAACATCGTCAACACACCCAGAGAAGACACTGCCGAGAAGGGATACATAGTCCTCCCCACCAACTCCATTGCTAAACACGTTTCCAACATTTTTTCCAATACGCCATTCCAAGTATCTACCTCCACAACCACGACCATCAAGGACATTACCAGTAATAGACAGGACAAACTTCCATCCTCTGCAGGGGTATACATAATCCCTTGTAATGACTGCAGAAAATTATACGTGGGCGAAACATCAAGAGACCTACAAACACGTATTTCAGAACATTAATACACAAGCAGGTCTGACGATACAAGAAATGCCTGTGTACAACACCGTAATTCACACAACCATTTAATGAACTACAGAAACTCAAGACTTATCGCCGAACAATCCTGGAATCATCGCTTATCTCTATGACCAACAACTTCAACCAGAATAATGGCTTCTATAACATAGCTGAACCACTTGCCAAGAAACTTCTTCATTGCTATCCCACATAAGAACACAGGAATGGAGGAACACTGTAGAAAGTCTGCTCACAAACTTATTCAATCTCCTTTCCAAGCTACCCAAGATTATAGACTCTATAACCCCACTCGGTACATCATCAGATGCAGCATTCTCCACCTGACCTCAGCATTCTGAACCTGACTATAAATACTCGCGTACCTTCCACCCCAGGTAGATCTGTTTGTGACTTGAAAAAGCTCACTGTGTGGGCGAAACGTTGTCAACAAAGGATCACATTATACTGCATATGTGTTTATGTTTCCATTTTGTCGGTATTTTATACCATTTATTTCCAAAGGGATAAACCTGTTTCTGTCCTGGTTAGTAGATTTTGGAAATACTTGATATGTTTAAATGAATCCAAGTGCCTGTACCGGGGAGGTACAAGCACTTGGATTCAAGAGACATGTTGGTCGAAAGTAATTGTCACGTTCTGGATTTCAATCTGAGCATTGTCCACCCACTTCTACTGCAGCTAAATGCTATTCCTACAGAGCGTCTGCTTGCAGCAGGGGTTGGGCGACTGACTCAAGTTAGCAGCTCCGGAATGGTACGCTGTGCCCAGTTGAGACCAAGAGCTGGAATACCAGACCGAGTCTTACCACACATTAGGTTTAATTTGCATACCTATGTGAATATCCGGTTTCTGGCAAGCATGCACTAACACACACCTCTTCCAGTAAATTTTAAATGAAGGCTTTGATCATTTCATCTAGTAATAATACTGCATAAATATATTACTATTAAAATTTTTCACCTCCTCGAGAATGAATCATTACTAAATATCATCAAAAGAGTACTGTTAAACCATATCACGGGTGGGGTTAGAACTCGCGATCAGAGTCATAAAACTCCAGACCGACGCCCTAGCCACTGTTATATGAGTTATGAAAAGTGTGGCCATTCTCTACAGTATATATGTTCAAATCAGTGTTATATAATGTGATATAGAATATATCACCCGTAGAATACGTGAAACAACAGGATTAATTCCTATATATCTTCACTTAAGATAATATTATAACGCTATTTCAGTATCACTTAGCATCAGCCCTGTAGTTATGTGACTTATTAAAACAATTCTAATATCTTGCTTATAACTTTCTACAACCCTGTAAACACGTTCTATGATGACCCAATGAGCAGTGCAAGTTACGTACTGCGTTACTCATTCATGAGTTAAGACAAGACAATGACGCAGTGAGATTTACAACTCTTTGTATTAATGTTAAGTAGAGCAGCACCTGCTCTTGTTTCAGTGATGGTTTAATTAAATTCACAATGTTTCAAAACATTGGCACAAATTCTACAAATGTGCAACTTCATGGTATAAATTTTAACGGTAGACATATATTGCAAATTCAGCTTAATGGGAAAGAGAATTACAGCCATAATGAATTGATAAAGGATCATCTTCTTGTATTTCTGAAGATTTTATTGACTTTGTAATGGTTATAGACGCCGGAGATATTCAATATTTCGTTGTGTATCTGGACGGCAGCCATCATGGAAAATCTTGGAAAAAAAAAATTACCCAATTATCTTCACAGGAAAAAGAAAACAGCTTTTTCTGTTTTTTTAAAATGTTGATATGTAATATAAAACAATTATAGTAATTCTAGAGTTTAAGTTTATGCGATCGAAAAGTATAGTTTAGTACAAAAATTATTTTAAATCTGTGTGTTTTTTTGCCAATTCTTGTAAGGGTCAAGAAGTTTTAATAAAAAATATATCACTTATATCAAGGAAAATATGATTAATCAAAACATAACATTCAAATGCAGAGTAATAAGATAATTTTATATCTAATCATAAGTTCTTGGTAAAACTGGAATGTGTTTTTTTAAGAAAGACGTCATGGTAGTCTTGCAATTTCTTACTAGATTTAATGTGGGTTGTTGTCGCCGCTACGAATTTTCCAAGTTTTCCTGATTTGAGTCATGTGACCTGGAGGAGGTTACCTGGAGGTTATTCCGGGGATCAACGCCCCCGCGGCCCGGTCCACGACTAAAATTTTCGAGTTTAAATCTGAACCAACGTATGTAACTTATACTCTACAGTATTTACCATCTATGCCATAAAATTGCGACAGATTATATATCAGTAATTAAAATGGTAATAAAAGTGATAACTACCATCAGATGTGCACCAGGGTAGTTTTATTTGCTGCCCAACACTATACTGATAGGACAGTTGACTGATAGGGCAATCCTTGGAGATGCAAGTATGAGCAGCAGGTCCAGCAGGGTGTGATGTGTTCATATCGCTCAGGTTCTCTATGTAGTAATAAAGGGTGGTCAGTCTATTAGCAAGAGCTTGGGAAGCCAAGCTCTTGCAGCCAAGCTTAATAAAGGTAATCTTGATTGATGATAGCGCAGTAGAAATTTTTGTGAAGTCTACAGTAGCCCAAGAATTCTGATCCTCTGTTGATGTCTTGAGTTCGTCGACACATTGGGTTGTTATGAGTTTATCCAGTCGTTTGATGAAGATATTATTATTATTATTATTATTATTATTATTATTATTATTATTATTATTATTATTATTATTATTATTATTATTATTATTATCCAACAGAAATGCTAAGCTCATTAGAGTCATACAGTGCTCATGGGGTGATTCTGAATCATAGGGTAGCAATAGTGGAGAGGAAAACAGAGGCAGAGTCAGAAAGAGCTGTGAGGATTGCTAAATGAAGTATTATCAAAGTTTGTGTAACAAATAGGTTGCTGTCAAAAAGTCAGAGATGGAGTCTGTGTCAATGGTGGGGCCGTCAGCGAGGAGGGAAGATTGTGTTAAAGTGGTAACGACGTCGGGGGTAAATTCTGTGTGCTCGTTGAAAGACAGGACAGTCCAATAGAATATGGCCTCACATTGCGCCTCTTCATTAGATACCTATGATTAAGACGGGTTTGTCCGATGTGAAAATGGGAGAGCGTCTCCCAACCTTGACATCGATGATAAAAAGACCAGAAACCTAAAGTTGGTTCGATGAAATTTGTTATGAGTCATGTCGGACCAAAGGTGTTACCAACGGTTGCGATGGCGGTTAGAGAGTACAGCTTAATAGTCTGAGTATGGTATATCTCTATATGAAATTGGGAGGTCATGTACCGCTACCGCGCAGCAGTGTCTGCCTTCTCGTTGCCCTGAACATCAACATGACCAGCGACCCAGCAGAAACGATTTCTTTGTTTCTGCCAGAAATGCAGGGCAATCTAAGATGTATACGAAGAACTAGGGGATGATGCGAATAAACTTTTTTAATAGCTTGCAAAGCACTAAGGGAGTCTGAGATTACTACAAACGTTTAGGTAGATATAGATGCAATACGAATAATTGAGATAACAATTGCATACAGTTCTTCCGTAAAAATGCTAGCCGTGTCAAGAAAATGCCCTCGCCCGACGCTGTCCAGGAACACTGCTGCAAACCCGACACCGTCAGAGGATTTAGAACCATCAGTGTACACTGCAACGGCATGAGAATGAGACCGGAAATAGTTGAGAAAAATGGAGCGAGAAGCAACTGTATGTATTTGAGCTTTCGCGCTCGTCAGTGATGAGGAACAAACATGAAGTGTAGGAACCATCCAGAAGGGGTAAGAGAAAAGTTAGATGCAAGATGAACATAAAAAGGCAGCAACTGAAGAGAAGTCAAGAGCGAGTGAAGACGACGACGAAAGGGATGGAATAAACAGGGATGGTAAACAAATAATGGACCTCTACTAAAATCAGTAATTATCCTTTATGTAGACGGATCATCGTGAAGGTCATGAGAAGAGACAAAATAACGGAGACAATGGGTATCACGGTGACTGGTCGAGGATGGAACATTCACCTCCATATGTAGGCTCTCGACAGGAGAGGAGCGAAAAGATCCTAGAAATAAACGTAATCCCTGATGATGGACGGGATCAAGTTTAGAAAAAGTTGCGGGAGAGGCTGCGGAATATACAGGGTGCGGCGGGAAAAAAATCCCAGATTTTAAACGCTTGATAAAAGGCATGGTAAATGCTGTTTAAATCATCTTATATAAAGTACATGTGCATGGAATACAGTTTACCTGCAATTGGTTTCGAATATGATATCGTCCAGATGGTGGACTTTATTTGCAATGCAACTTTGTAGTCGATTTCTCAAGTTACGCATCACTCGACAGGTCATTTCTGGCTTTATCGCTGCAGTTTCTTGGCGTATAGCAACCATCAGTTCATCAATGGTTCTTGGTCGATGTTTTTAGACTTCAGCTTTCAGGTGACCCCTAAGAAAAAAGTCACAAAGATCGAGATCAGGGAACAGTTCTCGCAAAACTCCCATTGATTTCGCTGCCCACACGGCGAGAAGATCAAGCCATGAGGGTAACTGAAAATGGAAGGCATATATTATCGGAAGACCCCACTACGATCCGCCCCGCTACACTAGAGCCGAACCAATGACTCAGCGAAATTCGGGAGGTTTTTATCGCCGCACCTGTAACTGGTCGCCATAGTTTAGTTTAAGCAAAATTAGAGCTGAATGCAGTCGAAGAAAAGTTCGATGATCCGCCCCCTACAAATGATGAGCGAGGGTTTTATGGAGGTTCAGCCGACTACGGCAAGTTGCTTTCAGGGAGGTAATGTGAGGCTTCCAGGACAGCCGGCGATCAAACAGAACGCCGAGAAATCTGACCGTATCACTTACAGGGATACGGGATTCATACAGGTACAATGGAGTATCAGAGATAACTGAACGTCTGGTGAAAGTAATTTGGTGCTTTTAAGCACTAGAAAATTTAAACCTATGCCTAGTGGCCCAATGGGAAACACGATTGATAGTATTCAGGAGTGAGGCTGCTACTAGGCAATAGTCATCGCCTGCACGGAAAGTTATGACCGAATATTAGATGGGAGAACAGAGGTTAGATAATTTATAGACAGTAGAAACAGAGTAGTGCTAAGTACACATCCCTGAGGGACACCTTCAGTTTCGACAAAGTCCGGGAAAAGCGAATTTTTAACCCGAACACGGAAATGTCTCTCAGATAAGAAGTTTTTAAGGAAAAGTGGTAGATTATCTCGGAGGCCTAAGGAATGAATTTGGGCCAAGATGTTATATCTCCAGGTGGTGTCATATGCCTTATCAGGAACAAAAAAGACCACTATAACTAAATCGTTACTAGCAAAGGCATTACAAACACTGATATCTAAGCGAAGTAAGGGGTCAATAGCAGAGAGGCCCTGACGAAAGCCAAACTGACTAGTGGAGAGGCTATTGTCTCTCTAAATACCACAACAAACATCTATTTACTAGACGTTCCATTAACTTACAAACTTGCTAATGACTTGGTTTATGAAAAGTGAGAGCAACGGCAGTTTTCCACAGCTGGGGAAGAATCCCTTGTGAGCAAATAAGATGAAAAAGAATTAAGAGAACTGCAAGGGATGACGGATGTAAACGCTGAAGCATACGAATATGAATGGCATCAGGCTCAGCTGCCGACGATAGGCAAGTGAAAAGTGTTGACTCTGGTTCCAGAAACGTAAAAGAAAGTGTAAAGTAGTAACTCTATGGTAGACTTGAAGGAAAGAAACGAGGGAAATAGATGCAGCCCAATCTCTGTGGCAGCTTCAAGAGGTCTTGCAATGCTCACACCCGCAACCCGAAGAACGGGAGCTGGATCTGGAGAATACTCGTCACTCAATTTCTGTACCTTTTTCCATCCTGCACTCATAGAGGAAGCCGAAGTAACGGAAGAAACATAATCCCGCCAATAAGTGCTTTGAGCTTCGTAGACGACACCATATGCAACCACTCCCACCCGCTTAAAATCAAGGAGTCACTCTGTGGTCCTATTGTAACGATACCGGCGTTTCAAACGTACTGCACGGACACAAGCAGAAGACCATCAAGACACGCATTTCTGAGAGTGCCTACTCCAGGACTGAGGAATTAAATGCGCAGCCGCGGTTAAAATCGAAGTTAAAAATAGTTGTAATAGCTCGTTAGTGGAGGACGAGGATACTTCCTCACTAAACACAGTTTGACGTAAGTAAAGGTCCCAGTTCGCCCGTTCAAATTGCCAACGTGGACTTCGAGGCGGGCAAGAATAAGAATGGGAAATAAGAAGGATAGGAAAATGATCGCTGTCATGTAAATATTTAAGCACAGACCAGGTAAAGTTGAATGCAGCTGACGAGAAGTAAACTGAGAGATTAATGCAAGAGGTTGAGTGCGAGGATCAAAATGAGTGGAAGTACCAGTGTTTAAAACATGGAGTAGAAGAGAGGAAATGATGAACATTAAAATAACTTAATAAGAGAAGAGGTGGCAGTAAGGAAGAAACCAGAAATGCTACATCTGGAATATACATTGCTCGAGAAGGAGAAAGATAGAAAGAGTGGACTGTATACCACTTTTTCAAGTATATGCGAGTTACAGTGTAATGCAGCGAAGTATGAACAGAATCTGATGGTATGGTACACCAGTTCGTACAAGAGGTGCACTTTCATTAAAGGTTCCATCGGGAAAAGGATCCGATGAATGCAATAAAATATAGACCAAGACAGGATGGATAACAGAGAAGTGCAATTTAGGTTCTTGTTAACAGACACAAACAGGAAAAAATTGGGAGAGCAACACCTGATGCCACCCTGATTACTCCTTAGGCCTCGAATATTCCACTGTTAATAACTCATGATTTGCGAGACCAGAGAGGGATTAGGACATCTTCAGATTCCACGGCAAACTACAACACCACCAAGTACCTCACTGGAATAGGATGGTCAACGATACCTTTTCCCCAACCTAGGAACTAGAATGCCTGAGGGAAGAACCCCAAAGACTAAACACCGGAGAGGGACAGGGGAGGGGAAATTGGTGTGTAATTAGGTTCGGTCGGAGGAAGAAGACCGAAAGATCCAATTCCTCAGACCAAAAACCTCTTTATTACAAGGAGTCCCTCCCTCTTTCCTTCCTTAACGACGTTAATCAAGACAGATTTCTTTGTCCTCAGAGCTGGAGAAGACAGAATCTGCAAACCACTGAAAGTAGTTGTAGCAGTAGGAATGATGAGTTTTTCAGCTGCGAAATCGTCATTACACTATTCTTCAAAGTAGCTGCTGGGGCTGGTCTGGAGGAGTCATTTATTGTCCCACTACTGGGCTTAATCTTCACACGATATGAATACATCGTGGAAGATCAGAGAGTGCCTCTCCTCAACAGGGATCGTAGGGATACTGCAAACGTGATGGGGTACAATTGAAGATTGAGACACTTACGCAACATATGGGAATCTTTAAAGATTCAACAAACATTCCCATATGTTGCATAAGTGTCTCAGTCTTCAACTTGTCGGTTTTAAACCATTTATCACATGGGGTGCAGTTGTTACGTCCAGGAGGCTACCAGTCAAGTCCTTTTCGATGTCGATGCTACAGTTATTGAGTCCACTTGAAGTCAGTACTTTAAGAGGAAGCAACAGACACCTCGACCCCAACAGGACCCAAATGTAAATCCCTTCTTTTTAACTTTATTTGGTTGTGCTGGTTTAAATATATTTAGCATTCTGCTTTATGATCCTATAACGTGTGTGAGTGTCTTGAAGACCATTGTAAAAACTAGTATGTACCCAATCCTAGATAAAAAAAAGCTTATAAATTACTTATTTTCTTGCTGATAAAGAGAGATATTAGAGTAAAATGATTATTAACATAATATGTATCAGCCCTGAATTAGGTAGAAGATTTGAGAGTAAAGAAGATGTATATCAAAATATACATTAATGAATAACGTGTATATTGTCTTCAAAACTGCAAGTGAATGAGGTAGTAATGACAGAGCTCACTGGCACCATGGCTCACTGGCACCATGGCTCACTGGTACCATGGCTCACTGGCACCATGGCTCACTGGCACCATGGCTCACTGGCACCATGGCTCACTGGCACCATGGCTCACTGGTACCATGGCTCACTGGTATCATGGCTCACTGGCACCATGGCTCACTGGCACCATGGCTCACTGGCACCATGGCTCACTGGCACCATGGCTCACTGGCACCATGGCTCACTGATACCATGGCTCACTGGCACCGTGGCTCACTGGCACCGTGGCTCACTGATACCATGGCTCACTGGCACCGTGGCTCACTGGTACCATGGCTCACTGATACCATGGCTCACTGATACCATGGCTCACTAGCACCATGGCTCACTGGCACCATGGCTCACTGATACCATGGCTCACTGGCACCATGGCTCACTGGCACCATGGCTCACTGATACCATGGCTCACTGACACCATGGCTCACTGGCACCATGGCTCGCTGGCACCATGGCTCACTGGCACCATGGCTCACTGATACCATGGCTCACTGGCACCGTGGCTCACTGGCATCATGCCTCACTGGCACCATGGCTCACTGGTACCATGGCTCACTGGCACCGTGGCTCACTGGCATCATGGCTCACTGGCACCATGGCTCACTGGCACCATGGCTCACTGGCACCATGGCTCACTGGCACCATGGCTCACTGGCACCATGGCTCACTGGCACCATGGCTCACTGGCACCGTGGCTCACTGGCACCATGGCTCACTGGCACCATGGCTCACTGGCACCGTGGCTCACTGGTATCATGGCTCACTGGCACCATGGCTCACTGGCACCATGGCTCACTGGCACCATGGCTCACTGGCACCATGGCTCACTGGCACCATGGCTCACTGGCACCATGGCTCACTGGCACCGTGGCTCACTGGCACCATGGCTCACTGGCACCATGGCTCACTGGTACCATGGCTCACTGGCACCGTGGCTCACTGGCATCATGGCTCACTGGCACCATGGCTCACTGGCACCATGGCTCACTGGCACCATGGCTCACTGGCACCATGGCTCACTGGCACCATGGCTCACTGATACCATGGCTCACTGGCACCGTGGCTCACTGGCATCATGGCTCACTGGCACCATGGCTCACTGGTACCATGGCTCACTGGCACCATGGCTCACTGGCACCATGGCTCACTGGCACCATGGCTCACTGATACCATGGCTCACTGGCACCGTGGCTCACTGGCATCATGGCTCACTGGCACCATGGCTCACTGATACCATGGCTCACTGGCACCATGGCTCACTGGCACCATGGCTCACTGGCACCATGGCTCACTGATACCATGGCTCACTGGCACCGTGGCTCACTGGTAGCATGGCTCACTGGCACCATGGCTCACTGGTGCCATGGCTCACTGGCACCATGGCTCACTGGTACCATGGCTCACTAGTACCATGGCTCACTGGTACCATGGCTCAATGGCACCATTGCTCACTGGCACCATGGCTCACTGGCACCATGGCTCACTGGCATCATGGCTCACTGGTACCATGGCTCACTGGCACCGTGGCTCACTTGTACCATGGCTCACTGGCACCATGGCTCACTTGCACCATGGCTCACTGGCACCATGGCTCACTGGCACCATGGCTCACTGGCACCATGGCTCACTGATACCATGGCTCACTGGCACCATGGCTCACTGGTACCATGGCTCACTGGCACCATGGCTCACTGGTGCCATGGCTCACTGGCACCATGGCTCACTGGTACCATGGCTCACTGGAACCATGGCTCACTGGTACCATGGCTCACTGGCACCATGGCTCACTGGCACCATGGCTCACTGGTACCATGGCTCACTGGTACCGTGGCTCACTGGCACCATTGCTCACTGGCACCATGGCTCACTGGTACCATGGCTCACTGGCACCATGGCTCACTGGCACCATGGCTCACTGGTACCATGGCTCACTGGCACCATGGCTCACTGGTACCATGGCTCACTGGTACCATGGCTCACTGGCACCATGGCTCACTGGCACCATGGCTCACTGGTACCATGGCTCACTGGCACCATGGCTCACTGGCACCATGGCTCACTGGTACCATGGCTCACTGGTACCATGGCTCACTGGTACCATGGCTCACTGGCACCATGGCTCACTGGTACCATGGCTCACTGGTACCATGGCTCACTGGCACCATGGCTCACTGGTACCATGGCTCACTGTCACCATGGCTCACTGGTACCATGGCTCACTGTCACCATGGCTCACTGGTACCATGGCTCACTGGTACCATGGCTCACTGGCACCATGGCTCACTGGTACCATGGCTCACTGGTACCATGGCTCACTGGTACCATGGCTCACTGGTACCATGGCTCACTGGTACCATGGCTCACTGGTACCATGGCTCACTGGTACCATGGCTCACTGGTACCATGGTTCACTGGTGCCATGGCTCACTGGCTGGCTCACTGGCACCATGGCTCACTGGTACCATGCCTCACTGGTACCATGGCTCACTGGTACCGTGGCTCACTGGCACCATTGCTCACTGGCACCATGGCTCACTGGCACCATGGCTCACTGGTACCATGGATCACTGGTACCATGGCTCACTGGTACCATGGCTCACTGGCACCATTGCTCACTGGCACCATGGCTCACTGATACCATGGCTCACTGGTACCATGGCTCACTGGTACCATGGCTCACTGGTACCATGGCTCACTGGCACCATGGCTCACTGGTACCATGGCTCACTGGCACCATGGCTCACTGGTACCATGGCTCACTGGCACCATGGCTCACTGGCACCATGGCTCACTGGTACCATGGCTCACTGGCACCATGGCTCACTGGTACCATGGCTCACTGGCACCGTGGCTCACTGGCACTATGGCTCACTGGTACCATGGCTCACTGGCACCATGGCTCACTGGTACCATGGCTCACTGGCACCATGGCTCACTGGTACCATGGCTCACTGGTACCATGGCTCACTGGTACCATGGCTCACTGGTACCATGGCTCAATGTCACCGTGGCTCACCATGGCTCCCTGGTACCATGGCTCACTGGCACCATGGCTCACTGGTACCATGGCTCACTGGCACCATGGCTCACTGGTACCATGGCTCACTGGTACCATGGCTCACTGGCACCATGGCTCACTGGTACCATGGCTCACTGGCACCATGGCTCACTGGTCCCATGGCTCACTGGCACCATGGCTCACTGGTACCATGGCTCACTGGTGGCTCACTGTCACCATGGCTCACTGGCCATGGCTCACTGGCACCATGGCTCACTGGCTGGCTCACTGGCACCATGGCTCACTGATACCATGGCTCACTGGCACCATGGCTCACTGGTACCATGGCTCACTGGCACCGTGGCTCACTGGCACCATGGCTCACTGGTACCATGGCTCACTGGCACCATGGCTCACTGGTACCATGGCTCACTGGCACCGTGGCTCACTGGCACCATGGCTCACTGGTACCATGGCTCACTGGCACCATGGCTCACTGGTACCATGGCTCACTGGCACCGTGGCTCACTGGCACAATGGCTCACTGGTACCATGGCTCACTGGCACCATGGCTCACTGGTACCATGGCTCACTGGCACCATGGCTCACTGGTACCATGGCTCACTGGTACCATGGCTCACTGGCACCATGGCTCACTGGTACCATGGCTCACTGGCACCATGGCTCACTGGTACCATGGCTCACTGGCACCATGGCTCACTGGTACCATGGCTCACTGGCACCATGGCTCACTGGTACCATGGCTCACTGGTACCATGGCTCACTGGCACCGTGGCTCACTGGCACCATGGCTCACTGATACCATGGCTCACTGGCACCATGGCTCACTGGTACCATGGCTCACTGGCACCGTGGCTCACTGGCACCATGGCTCACTGGTACCATGGCTCACTGGCACCATGGCTCACTGGTACCATGGCTCACTGGCACCGTGGCTCACTGGCACCATGGCTCACTGGTACCATGGCTCACTGGCACCATGGCTCACTGGTACCATGGCTCACTGGCACCGTGGCTCACTGGCACTATGGCTCACTGGTACCATGGCTCACTGGCACCATGGCTCACTGGTACCATGGCTCACTGGCACCATGGCTCACTGGTACCATGGCTCACTGGTACCATGGCTCACTGGCACCATGGCTCACTGGTACCATGGCTCACTGGCACCGTGGCTCACTGGCACCATGGCTCACTGGTACCATGGCTCACTGGCACCGTGGCTCACTGGTACCATGGCTCACTGGCACCATGGCTCACTGTCACCAAGTCACTCTCTCGCCATGTGGAACGGCACCACTGAACAGGTCGTTTAATTATATGGAAAACTCTCAGGTGGTTTATTTTCCCCTGACGAATAAGCCAGCGTCAACTAACGCAAGCTGATAACTTGGAAAGCTTAGCAATCGTTGTCAAGAGGATGCTTAACGACGGATATAAAGCTTCGATTAGCCAGTGTTTGAGCAACCAGTGACGATACCAGCACTTGTAAGTCTTAAGCATAGATATTTAGCGCTGGTAATTCGACGGTTGTGTAGTATGTAAACGGAACATCATCTGACAAACACCTCTATCAGAAAATGCTCCTTGGCTTCTTAATGCATAAACCACTTCTAGTATTTAATACTAGAAGACTAGTGTACTTTGCTTATAAGCTAAGGTGGTACTTTGCTTATAAGCTCAGGCGGCAATTTGCTTATAAGCTCAGGGGGAAATATTGAGTATGTATCTATAAAGAGTACTTAAAGTATGTAATATGAGTCAGTGGGTGTGCTTTGCTTGTCAGGTAGCCTGGGGTTACAAAGGTACCGGTGCTGTTCTGACGGTTTCCACACAAGTCATCACCAACAACCCCCGCATCTCCATTCAGCGGGAGCAGCGCTCCACCTGGGTGTTGACCATCGCCAACGTGACCAGGCAGGACCAGGGCCACTACCGGTGCCAGGTCAACACTTCCCCGCCCAGGTCCATCGCCGGGTTCCTTGCTGTCGTAGGTGAGGCCACCACTTCATGTCTAAACCTCAGGAGAAATCACATTTTGGCTTCTAGTTAGAATGTATCCAAACAGATAATTGTTATCTAAAGGGACGAAAGAACATAGCTGATGGAACAGGAATATACAATGTGCTGGAGAGAAAAAAATCCAGGAAAATTGAGAATAGGTATATAGAGTAGGAAATACCAAATATTCTAAGACTGAAAGAACATAAACAAAGGTACAGAAGAATTGATACACAAAACAATAATAATAAATATTCAAAGTGGAAAAGAAAATGTAACACAATATAACAAAAGTGAAAAAAATAAAACAAGAGTAAGAGAAATTTACAAGAGAAAGTAGAAGAGGAATGAGGAAACTGTGAAAAAGTTGTGAAATGGCAAAGTAGATGGCTAAAACAGGAAAGTATGGAGGTTTAATGAAGGCAATGGATGGAATAAAAACAGAAATGTTAAAAGCAGGTGGGGATATAGTTTTAGAGTGGTTACTGCTTTTAATAAATGCATGGAAGAGGGTAAGGTACATATGGATTGCCAGATAGCATGCATAGTTCCTTTGTATAAAGGCAAAGCGGACATAAGAGAATGCAAAAATTATAGGGGAATAAGTCTGTTGAGTATACCTGGTAAAGTGTATGGTAGAGTTATTATTGACAAAATTAATAGAACGACGGAGAGTAAGATAGCAGATGAACAAGGAGGTTTTAGGAAGGGCAGGAGGTGTGTAGACCAAGTGTTTATAGTGAAACATATAGGTGAACAGTATTTAGATAAGGGTAAACAGGTTTCCGTGGTATTTATGGATTTGGACAAGGCGTATGACAGGGTGGATAGGGAGGCAATGTGGCAGATGTTGCAAATGTATGGAATAAGAGGTAGTGTAGATGAATGGTTCCGAGAACCGACAAGTTGATAAATTAAACACCTGTGCAACATTTGGGTATCTTTAATGAAGAAACGTTTCGCCACACAGTGGCTTCATGGATTGATGAAGTCACTGTGTGGCGAAACGTTTCCTCATTAAAGATACCCAAGTGTTGCACGTGTCTAATTTATCAATAAGAGGTAGGTTACTGAAAGCAGTGAAGAGTTTTTACGAGGATAGCGAGGCTCAGGTTACAGTAAGTAGGAAAGAAGGAGATTATTTCCCAGTAAAAGTAGGCCTATAACAAGGATGTGTGGTGTCACCATGGTTGTTCAATATATTTATAGATGGGACTGCTCGGGTGTTGGAGAGAGGTGTGGGGTTATATGATAAGGAATCTAACACACAGTGGGAGTAGTCACAGTTGGTTTTTGCTGATGACACTGTTCTTTTGGGAGATTCTGAAGAGAAGATGCAGAGCTTGGTTAATGAGTTTGGTAGGGTATGTAAGAGAAGAAAATTAAGAGTGAACATAGGAAAGAGTAAGGTGATGAGGATAACAAAAAAAAATAATGAAAGATTGGATATCAGATTGGAAGGAGAGAAAATATGGAGGAAGTGAATATATTCAGATATTTGGGAGTGGACGTGTCAGCAGATGGATCTATGAAAGACGAGGTGAATCATAAAATTGATGAGAAAGTGAGTGATGCACTGTGGAGAGAAAGAGCCTTACCAATGGAAGCAAAGTTGTGAATGTATGAGAGTATAGTTATACCAGTGCTCTTATATGGGTGTGAAACAAGGGTGGTGAATGTTGCAACAAGGAGAAGGCTGGAGGCAGCGGAGATGTCGTATCTGAGGGCAATGTGATGTGTGAATATAATGCGGATAATCTGTAGTTTTGAAATTAGGAGGTGCCGGGTTACTGAAAGTATTATCAAGAGGGCTGAGGAGGGGTTGTTGAGGTGGTTCGGCCATTTAGAGAGGATGGAACGAAATAGAATGACTTGGAGAGCATATAAATATGTTGCGAAAGGATGGTGGGGTAAGAGTCGGAGGGAGGGGGTAAAGGAGGCTTTGTGTGGAAGGGGCTTGGATTTCCAGCAAGCATGAGGGAGCGTGTTAGATAGGAGCGAGTGGATACAATTGGTTTATATGACTTTGCGTGCTGTTGGAGTGTAAGTAAGGTAACATTTGTGAAACGATTCAGGGAAACCGGCAGTCAGGACTTGAGGTGGGAAGTACAGTGTCTGCACTCTGAAAGAGGGGTGTTGATAAGGTGCAGTTTTATAACTGTAGTGTAAGCACGTCTCTGGCAAGACAGTGATGGAGTGAATGACGATGAAAGTGTTCCTTCTTTTCCGGGTCACCCTGCCTGGGTGGGAAACGGCCTATGTATTAATTAAAAAAATTATTCAATTTTATTGTAAATTCTCGTTGAGCGCTAAACCCATGTAGGCCATTCAGCTCCAGAGAGGAAACAGAGGAGGAAAGAGATGAGTGAATGGATGAGGGAGAGTAACCTTGCTGTGAGAGGAATAAGTTAGTTAATTGTTATTGTTAGTGTCATAGTAATCGGTTATTGTACGGTTGTAAGGAAGACGGGAGAAGTGGTATCGTGGAATCACGATCCTCTATGTATTGTAAATTTCTTATCCATTCTTTGGTAGAAGTTTAAAAATAATGTGAAGATGTAAACGTATTTAGTTGGTAACTTAAAAGTGACGTTTTCTTGTGTAATTTCTAATCTGTTTGTGTCACATTTGATAAAACTTGTTAATACCATATCTAAAGCAATTACTCTCTCTTCCTTTATACTTCTTTCTTGATGGCTTTTCTTCCTCTATCTTTACCCCTCTTTTGTGATTGTATTTCCCCCCCCCCGGCCTCTGCTTTCTATCAGCCCACTCACCCATCCTGACTCTTTTCACACACACTATCTAATACCCTTTATTCAACCTCCCAGACCACATAATGCCCTCCTAACCCAACCCTGACCACCCAACCCTGACCACCCAACCCTGACCACCCAACCCTGAACACCCAACCATGACCACCCAACCCTGACCACCCAACCATGACCACCCAACCATGACCACCCAACCCTGACCACCCAATCTTGACCATCCAATCCTGACCACCCAACCCTGACCCTCCAACCCTGACCACCCAACCCTGACCACCCAACCCTGACCACCCAACCCTGACCACCCAACCCTGACCACCCAACCTTGACCATCCAACCCTGACCACCCAACCCTGACCATCCAACCCTGACCACCCAACCCTGACCATCCAACCCTGACCACCCAACCCTGACCATACAACCCTGACCACCCAACCATGACCACCCAACCCTGACCACCCAACCCTGACCATCCAACCCTGACCACCCAACCCTGACCATCCAACCCTGACCACCCAACCATGACCACCCAACCCTGACCACCCAACCCTGACCATCCAACCCTGACCACCCAACCCTGACCACCCAACCCTGACCACCCAACCCTGACCATCCAACCCTGACCACCCAACCTGACCACCCAACCCTGACCACCCAACTCTGACCACCCAACCCTGACCACCCAACCCTGACCACCCAACACTGACCACTCAACCCTGACCATCCAACCCTGACCACCCAACCCTGACCACTCAACCCTGACCACCCAACCCTGACCATCCAACCCTGACCACCCAACCCTGACCACACAACCCTGACCATCCAATCCTGACCATCCAATCCTGACCACCCAACCCTGACCATCCAACCCTGACCTCCCAACCCTGACCACCCAACCCTGACCATCCAACCCTGACCACGCAACCTTGACCACCCAACCCTGACCACCCAACCCTGACCACCCAACCCTGACCATCCAACCCTGACCTCCCAACCCTGACCACCCAACCCTGACCACTCAACCCTGACCATCCAATCCTGACAACCCAACCCTGACCACCCAACCCTGACCACCCAACCCTGACCACCCGACCCTGACCATCCAACCCTGACCACCCAACCCTGACCATCCAATCCTGACCACCCAACCCTGACCACCCAACCCTAACCATCCAATCCTGACCACCCAACCCTGACCACCCAACCCTGACCATCTAATCCTGACCATCCAACCCTGACCACCCAACCCTGACCACCCAACCCTGACCACCCAGCCCTGACCATCCAACCCTGACCACCCAACCTGACCACCCAACCCTGACCACCCAACTCTGACCACCCAACCCTGACCACCCAACCCTGACCATCCAACCCTGACCACCCAACCCTGACCACTCAACCCTGACCACCCAACCCTGACCATCCAACCCTGACCACCCAACCCTGACAATCCAACCCTGACCACCCAATCCTGACCATCCAATCCTGACCACCCAACCCTGACCATCCAACCCTGACCACCCAACCCTGACCACCAAACCCTGACCACCCAGCCCTGACCATTCAACCCTGACCACTGAACCCTGACCACCCAACCCTGACCACCCAACTCTGACCACCCAACCCTGACCACCCAACCCTGACCACCCAACCCTGACCACCCAACCCTGACCACCCAACCCTGACCACCCAACCCTGACCATCCAACCCTGACCTCCCAACCCTGACCACCCAACCCTGACCACCCAACCCTGACCATCCAACCCTGACCACCCAACCCTGACCACCCAACCCTGACCACCCAACCCTGACCACAACCCTGACCATCCAATCCTGACAACCCAACCCTGACCACCAAACCCTGACCACCCAACCCTGACCATCCAACCCTGACCACCCAACCCTGACCACCCAACCCTGACCACCCAACTCTGACCACCCAACCCTGACCACCCAACCCTGACCACCCAACCCTGACCACCCAACCCTGACCATCCAACCCTGACCTCCCAACCCTGACCACCCAACCCTGACCACCCAACCCTGACCATCCAACCTTGACCACCCAACCCTGACCACCCAACCCTGACCACCCAACCCTGACCACTCAACCCTGACCATCCAATCCTGACAACCCAACCCTGACCACCCAACCCTGACCATCCAACCTTGACCACCCAACCCTGACCACCCAACCCTGACCACCCAACCCTGACCATCCAATCCTGACCACCGAACCCTGACCACCCAACCCTGACCACCCAACCCTGACTATCCAACCCTGACCACCCAACCCTGACCATCCAATCCTGACCACCCAACCCTGACCACCCAACCCTGACCATCCAATCCTGACCATCCAACCCTGACCACCCAACCCTGACCACCCACCCCTGACCACCCAACCCTGACCACCCAACCCTGACCACCCAACCCTGACCATCCAACTCTGACCACCCAACCCTGACCATCCAATCCTGACCAACCAACCCTGACCACCCAACCCTGACCATCCAAGCCTGACCAGCCAACCCTGACCACCCAACCCTGACCACCCAACCCTGACCATCCAACCCTGACCACCCAACCCTGACCATCCAATCCTGACCATCCAACCCTGACCACCCAACCCTGACCACCCAACCCTGACCACCCAACCCTGACCACCCAACCCTGACCATCCAACCCTGACCACCCAACCCTGACCATCCAATCCTGACCACCCAACCCTGACCACCCAACCCTGACCATCCAATCCTGACCATCCAACCCTGACCACCCAACCCTGACCACCCAACCCTGACCACCCAACCCTGACCACCCAACCCTGACCACCCAGCCCTGACCATCCAACCCTGACCACCCAACCCTGACCATCCAATCCTGACCACCCAACCCTGACCACCCAACCCTGACCATCCAATCCTGACCATCCAACCCTGACCACCCAACCCTGACCACCCAACCCTGACCATCCAACCCTGACCACCCAACCCTGACCATCCAATCCTGACCATCCAACCCTGACCACCCAACCCTGACCACCCAACCCTGACCACCCAACCCTGACCATCCAATCCTGACAACCCAACCCTGACCAACCAATCCTGACCACCCAACCCTGACCACCCAACCCTGACCATCCAACCCTGACCACCCAACCCTGACCACCCAACCCTGACCATCCAACCCTGACCACCCAACCCTGACCATCCAATCCTGACCATCCAACCCTGACCACCCAACCCTGACCACCCAACCCTGACCACCCAACCCTGACCATCCAATCCTGACAACCCAACCCTGACCAACCAATCCTGACCACCCAACCCTGACCACCCAACCCTGACCATCCAATCCTGACCATCCAACCCTGACCACCCAACCCTGACTACCCAACCCTGACCATCCAACCCTGACCACCCAACCCTGACCATCCAATCCTGACCACCCAACCCTGACCACCCAACCCTGACCACCCAACCCTGACCATCCAACCCTGACCATCCAATCCTGACCACCCAACCCTGACCACCCAACCCTGACCACCCAACCCTGACCATCCAATCCTGACCATCCAACCCTGACCACCCAACCCTGACCACCCAACTCTGACCACCCAACCCTGACCACCCAACCCTGACCACCCAACTCTGACCACCCAACCCTGACCATCCAACCCTGACCACCCAACCCTGACCATCCAACCCTGACCACCCAACCCTGACCACCCAACTCTGACCACCATCCACAGCCTCATCATCCATTACCTTCCATGTGATTACCATTTTCTTACTCTCCGTCACAGATAATATCCCATAAACTGTCATCGCTTTACTTTTTTCCGGTCACCAGAGCCGCCCGTGTTGGACGGGGGGGACGAGGAGGTGACGGTAAACAGAGGAGGTTCCGTCAACCTAACCTGCCGCGCCCACGGCACTCCAACGCCGACAGTCAGGTGGATCAGGGAGGACTACAACAGCATCAGGATCAGCGAGGCTCACTTCGGTAATATATATGTGTGTACTCACTTCATGTTTTATGAAACTCTAGCTCTAGTTCTAGCTCTAGCTCCATCTCTCTCTCTCTCTCTCTCTCTCCCCTTTCTCTCTCTGTAGTTAGACTATGATTTCCTGTCATTGTTTACGAGCTAAGAGCTTTTGAAAGGTTTCCCTAACATAATTAATTATATGCTATGAAAAACACAAATTAGAAACAGGATGAAACAATAGCCAGTTGAAGGGGAAATATTTTATTTGATGAAATATTGTTTCATTAATATTCGAATACTGAGTAAAAAAACGTCCCACATTCGAGTCATTCCAGGAATTAAGAATGGCAATTTATGTGATTTTTCTTGGGAAGGGGACAACGAGAGTTGCTGTTTGCTGTCCGTCTTGTGGTATAGAAGCAATCTTCTCGCTCTCCGCTGACATGAGCCAAGTGTAGTAATCTGATTACATTAACCCTCAACATAACAGTAAAGTTCTGGTGGCAAAAGCTCTCACTTCACACGGCGAGGGTCCGGGTTCGATTCCCGGAGAAGAGGTGGAAGCATCAGGCGTGTTTCCTTGCACCGGGTGTCTATGTTCACCCATCAGTAAAATGGGTACCTGGGTGTTAGTGGACTGGTGTGGGTCGCATCCTGGGACAAAACTTACCTAATTTGCCCGAAATGCTCAGCATAACAAGCACCTTTGTATATAGTAGTATGTCATTGATGTCAACTATGGTCTGTATACCTTGTACATGTACTTGCAGCAAATAAAGACATTATATTATTATTATTATTAGACATAGCTGTAAGCTGGTGACTGATGTGCCTAAGAAAATACGTCAATGCTAGAATACTGTTATCTGCACTGACATAAGATTCTGTAGGTGAGATGAAGCAGGACATTGATGAAGACAACATAACAATGGGCCGAACTTTTTTTTTTGTAGATCACTTTCACAGACTGAATGGTTTTTAGTTACCAGGAAGTATCACAGAGTCAGAGATTCCAGGCGCTCGTAGTTTTACCATGAGACGCTGATGACATACTCGGTCGAAGGCACCAGATTTGTCCAGTGTTATTAAACAGGTGATGTTGGCTTCATCCAGTGACTGGTGCCGCATAATGAAGAGGTTTAACAGGAGTCAAAATCAAAGATTGTCTTTGACTCCTGTGCCATCCAAATCAAGTTACTGATGTTGAGTTTATCTAGAACTAGTTTCCAGTTGTTTATCCTTCAACCCTACATATGAGAGCGGACATAGAGTACAAGGGATCTTGTAAACACCTCCAACTCTGTTGGATAGTGCATTCTTGATCAATCCTTGTGTTTCACTGTGCGATTATTCTTAAAAATATCTATACTGAACCTTTTCAATGGATCATGCTAGAACCTTGACTCAACCAGCCAATGAAAAGGATGTCCACCAAAGTTGTGAAGCGATGTGGTACACTTGTTAAGCAAGTGTACCACAAGTGTCTCTCGCTTGTATAATTGCCTTGCTGTACATATCCTCTGTAAACACTGTACATATTATTGCTTGCTGTTTGGTGAAGGAAATATATAAGTATTTATTCTCCACTGCCTTCTTCTTGTTCCTCGTTTCTACCTTGGTTATCATGCTACAAACAGGTGTGCAGGCCACTAGATTACACCGGTGTTCGTAATACTGACCTATCTCAATTAAGTGGTTTGTTATATATTTTACTAATTTCATCCCTGAAATATTGAAGGCTGCAAGTACGTAAAGCTCTCAGGAATACTGAGAGAAAAACTCTTCTTTTACCCAAAGTTTCATTACTGGAATAACAGCGAATGTATGATGACACATCGGTTGACTTCCTATACACAGAAAATTTAAATGTCATTTTGATGGATTAAAACATCTAAGAATAGTAGATATCTATTTCATGATCAATTGTAAACTTAACTGAATGTGTTAAACCACTGAGTCAGGGTAGTAGCTGGTCAGTACTTTGATCCCTCTGTTACACATAACATCTACATATCTTAAGCTTTTGGCTTTAGATATGCAACAGTTAGGTATCTTTTTTTCCAAACGTTTCGCCTACACAGTAGGCCTAATAAACATACCTAACTGCTGCATATGTGTCTTACCTAACAACCTGTTCGTATTTGATACCATTTTAATATGCACTTGGCTGTACTTAAAAGAATATTTTTAAGGAGTTTTGTCTCATAGAATTCCATATACAAATTACTGTGTGAGGAAAAGTGGGTTTCCCATAGCCATACCTTGTTTTAGAGCCTGGCGAAGGTGTTGTCTGCCGAATTAGCAGAATGAAAATTTATTTTTGCCATAAAACAGCGGAAATCAACTTGAATGTAATGGAAAAATATATATCATTGATTTGCAGTAATGTTAAATAAATTTAAAATGACCTATGCTAGACATAGCAAAATTTTGCTAAAAATCTATCCAGGTTTAAGTTAGGTAAGGTTTCTAAGTTAGATTTAGTTCAGAAATAAAGCATTTTATATTGCTGTTAATGATATATATATATATATATATATATATATATATATATATATATATATATATATATATATATATATATATATATATATATATATATATATATATATATATATATATATATATATATATATATATATATATATATATATATATATATCGTGTCGAATATGTAAAACTGGTCAATTAGCAAGAACTCATTTAAAATTAAGTCCTTTCTAAAATTTTCTCTTATACGTTTAAAGATATATTTTTTTCATTAATGTTGATGTAAAAATTTTTAATTTTGCACCAAAAGGAACTTAGAAAACTTACTTAACCTTATTATAACAAGAGCAATTTAGTTTAGCCTAACCCAACTAAATATATTTTAGATTTGTTTACAGTCATTTAATACTAAACAAACACAGTGAAATCTACTTTTTCCGTTAGGTTCAGAATGATTTTGGCGAACTTATTGCACACACAAATTTTCACTTGTCCTATATGGCAAGATGAGCTTTGCTATTTAAGCCAAGATCGCAAGTTCTGCCTATTCGGCACGACAGGAGATTTCCTGTTAGCTGTTCCCAATTCCTCCCTGGGCACCCGTCTCGACCCACAGGCCATTCGGATTGGTTTTGCTCTTCGCCTAGCCGCCCCCATCCTCACCGAACATTGGTGTATTTGCGGCAGGGCGACAGCTGATCAATTCGGACATCATGGTCTCGTGTGTCACACAGCAGAAGGGAAGTATGCCAGACATGAGGAGGTCAGTGACATCATAAAGAGAAGCCTCGCCACAGCCCGTTGCCCAGCTCAACGGGAACCCCAAGTACAGAGGTCTGATGGAAGTCAAAAGCGTCCTGATGGAGCCACTATGCTACCCTGGAAGGATGGAAAGCAGATTGCCTGGGACTGCACCTGTGCTGCCACATTGGCAGACACCTACTTGCCATACTCCGTAGTGGAAAGGGGTGGAGCTGCCAGCCACAGGGAGACCCAGAAGATCCGAAAATATGAAGACCTTTCCCCTTGCTATAACTTCATTCCAATAGGGTCGGAGACCCTTGGAGCATGGGGCAAGTGTGCCCTAAAGTTCCTCAAAGAGCTGGGTGAAAAGCTCATCATAGAAATCAAGGACCACAGGGCGACGAGCTTCCTCTTTCAGAGACTCAGTGTTGCGATCCAGAGAGGAAATGCCTGCCGCATTCTGGGCACGCGGCCCACCGCAGGGGAGCTAGACGAAGTATTCGAGATGTATCTCTGAGTTACCTATGTTGTTTTACTTTCTGTTGTATTTTTGTGAATATATATATATATATATATATATATATATATATATATATATATATATATATATATATATATATATATATATATATATATATATATATATATATATATATATATATATATATATATATATATATATATATATATATATATATATATATATATATATATATGTCGTGCCGAATAGGCAGAACTTGCGATCTTGGCTTAAATAGCAACGCTCATCTTGCCTTATAGGACAAGCGAAAATTTGTGAATGCAATATTTTCACCAAAATCATTCTGAACCTATCGAAAAAAATATATTTCACTGTGTTTGTTTAGTATTAAATTATTGTAAACAAATTTAAAATATATTTAGTTGGGTTAGGCTAAAATAAATTGTTCTTGTTAGGTAAGTTTCCTAAGATTCTTTTGGTGCAAAATTGTGAATTTTTACATCAACATTAATGAAAAAATCTATCTTTAAACGTATAAGAGAAAATTTCAGAAAGGACTTAATTTTAAACGAGTTCTTGCTAATTGACCAGTTTTACATATTCGGCACGACATATATATATATATATATATGTATATATATATATATATATATATATATATATATATATATATATATATATATATATATATATATATATATATATATACATTAATTCTTTTGACCTATGGCACTGAGCCACATATGCATAACTTGTCTTGACTCTCGGCAGTGTCTGACTATGTGGGCAGCTCACTATTACTACAGAAGGTGACCCAGCGTAGTGCAGGTGGCTACCTCTGCATTGCTACCAACGGTCACCCACCATCCATCAGTAAGAAAATTATTGTCAATGTCAACTACGTGCCGGAAGTCAGGGGGCCCAAGCCAACTACGTGGGCTCTCTTGGGTACCAGTGTCAGCCTCACCTGCCTCTTCGCTGCTCATCCCACCCCACGGGTCGTCTGGATGAGGGAAAACTCATTGGGGTCACAGATGCTTAATGATGAGTATTTTACCGTCACTCCTCAGGAAGGTCATCCGCCTTACACGTGAGATACATGTTTTATTCTCGTCTGGTTTCCCTAATATACGGTCTCTTCAGAAATTGATGCATTCCTTAAAGTGAAAGCTACATGATTAATGTATACGTTAGTTAATATGTTGCTCACTCAAATGTCCTTGGTAAATTATGTTAGCGAACGTATTTTAATGTCTCATTTGATAAGTCATCTGCTGAATGGTGATTGATGGTGTCTAGAACCGGCAGTATCTAAGAGCAATTGCCATACACAGTAAAGTATATCAGCTGGGATAAGATGTGGATTTCTTTTTGGTTATAACTGCCTAGTAGAAACTATTCTCGGAAAATGGATTTCAAGTGATCTCTGGGTAAAGTCACTTTCTGAAAGATCTGTGGAGGATATAAGTCTCTTTTTCATCTTATTGAACGACTAAATAAGCTAAGATTCCTAATTATAGTGAGAGAGTGACAGTGTGTGTGTGTGTGTGTGTGTGTGTGTGTGTGTGTGTGTGTGTGTGTGTGTGTGTAAAGTGACGAGACCTACAATGCTTCATTATAATAATCTGGTACAATAATGAAAGTTTGGTTGTCACTTGAGCGTGAGTTTGAAGTGTCAAAAACACGAAATCAAACTCACATTCATGTATAACCAATTTTTAAATGCTTTAAGAACAGCGGAATATTGATGCAGTAGAACAAGAATTTCCAATATTTTATGAGCCCAACACATCCAATAAATAAGTAAAATACTGCATGCTTCTCTTGTGTGCATGAATCACTCTTGCCAGCAAGCAGAGGACAAGTATATTGAAGATGGATAATCAAATTTTAGAACCCCTTTCCATGGATATTTGAGACATGTGATATTAAGCTCAATCCTACAGATATAGAAGACCCAGGACCATTTGTCACCATCAGAAATTGATGTTAAACATTGTTAGGCGGCTCCTCCAGACATGCACGATACGATATGTCAAACTCCGTCTCTAAATATAGAAAGTACCCAGCATGCAGTTCTAACCTATGTATACGCTAGAAGATGCATATTGGTAAGTTACGCTTCAGGATATAGAGACACCTGGTTCCAAAATTTAGAAGTCACAGTGTTAAGTCTCACCACTTAGAAATATAGAAAAAAACACAGTGAAAAGCCCACTCCCAGATTTAGAGGACGGCCGTAAACCCTAACCTCACCTCCAAATATAAAGAACTCAATGCAAAGTCCATCCCCCAGATTTATACAAGACTCCCAGATATGTACAAGACTCCCAGATACATACAAGACTCCCAGATATGTACAAGACTCCCAGATACATGCAAGACTCCCAGATATGTACAAGACTCCCAGATACATACAAGACTCCCAGATATGTACAAGACTCCCAGATACATGCAAAACTCCCAGATATGTATAAGACTCCCAGATACATGCAAGACTCCCAGATATGTACAAGACTCCCAGACACATGCAAGACTCCCAGATATGTACAAGACTCCCAGATACATGCAAGACTCCCAGATATGTACAAGACTCCCAGATACATGCAAGACTCCCAGATATGTACAAGACTCCCAGATACATGCAAGACTCCCAGATATGTACAAGACTCCCAGATATATACAAGACTCCCAGATGTGTACAAGACTCCCAGATACATACAAGACTCCCAGGTATGTACGAGACTCCCAGATACATACAAGACTCCCAGATACATGCAAGACTCCCAGATACGTACAAGACTCCCAGATACATACAAGACTCCCAGATATATACAAGACTCCCAGATACATGCAAGACTCCCAGATACGTACAAGACTCCCAGATACATGCAAGACTCCCAGATACATACAAGGCTCCCAGATACATACAAGACTCCCAGATACATACAAGACTCCCAGATACATACAAGACTCCCAGATACATACAAGACTCCCAGACACATACAAGACTCCCAGATCCATACAAGACTCCCAGATATACAAGACTCCCAGATACATACAAGACTCCCAGATACATACAAGACTCCCAGATATACACAAGACCCCCAGATACATACAAGACTCCCAGATACATACAAGACTCCCAGATACATACAAGACTCCCAGATATGTACAAGACTCCCAGATACATACAAGACGCCAGGATACATACAAGACTCCCAGACTCCCAGATATGTACAAGACCCCCAGATACATACAAGACTCCCAGATACATACAAGACTCCCAGATACATACAAGACTCCCAGATATGTACAAGACTCCCAGATACATACAAGACGCCAGGATACATACAAGACTCCCAGATACATACAAGACTCCCAGATATACACAAGACTCCCAGATACATACAAGACTCCCAGATACATACAAGACTCCCAGATACATACAAGACTCCCAGATACATACAAGACTCCCAGATACATACAAGACTCCCAGATATGTACGAGACTCCTAGATATGTACAAGACTCCCAGACACATACAAGACTCCCAGATCCATACAAAACTCCCAGATATACACAAGACTCCCAGATACATACAAGACTCCCAGATACATACAAGACTCCCAGATACATACAAGACTCCCAGATATGTACAAGACTCCCAGATACATACAAGACTCCCAGATACATACAAGACTCCCAGATATGTACAAGACTCCCTGATACATACAAGACTCACAGATATGTACAAGACTCCCAGATATGTACAAGACTCCCAGATACATACAAGACTCCCAGATACATACAAGACTCCCAGATACATACAAGACTCCCAGATACATACAAGACTCCCAAGACTCCCAGATACATACAAGACTCCCAGATACATACAAGACTCCCAGATACATACAAGACTCCCAGATACATACAAGACTCCCAGATACATAAAAGACTCCCAGATACATACAAGACTCCCAGATACATACAAGACTCCCAGATACATACAAGACTCTCAGATACATACAAGACTCCCAGATACATACAAGACTCCCAGATACATACAAGACTCCCAGATACATACAAAACTCCCAGATATGTACAAGACTCCCAGATACATACAAGGCTCCCAGATACATACAAGACTTCCAGATACATACAAGACTCCCAGATATACACAAGGCTCCCAGATACGTACAAGACTCCCAGATATACACAAGGCTCCCAGATACGTACAAGACTCCCAGATACATGCAAGACTCCCAGATACATACAAGACTCCCAGATACATACAAGACTCCCAGATATAAACAAGGCTTCCAGATACGTACAAGACTCCCAGATACATACAAGACTCCCAGATACACAAGACTCCCAGATACACACAAGACTCCCAGATACATACAAGACTCCCAGATACATACAAGACTCCCAGATACATACAAGACTCCCAGATACATACAAGACTCCCAGATACATACAAGACTCCCAGATATATACAAGACTCCCAGATACATACAAGACTCCCAGATACATACAAGACTCCCAGATACATACAAGACTCCCAGATACATACAAGACTCCCAGATACATACAAGACTCCCAGATATATACAAGACTCCCAGATATATACAAGACTCCCAGATACATACAAGACTCCCAGATACATACAATACTCCCAGATATACACAAGGCTCCCAGATACGTACAAGACTCCCAGATATATACAAGACTCTCAGATATATACAAGACTCCCAGATATATACAAGACTCCCAGATACATACAAGACTCCCAGATACATACAAGACTCCCAGATACATACAAGACTCCCAGATACATACAAGACTCCCAGATACATACAAGACTCCCAGATACATACAAGACTCCCAGATACATACAAGACTCCCAGATACATACAAGACTCCCAGATATATACAAGACTCCCAGATACATACAAGACTCCCAGATACATACAAGACTCCCATATACAAGACTCCCAGATACATACAAGACTCCAGATCCATACAAGACTCCCAGATATATACAAGACTCCCAGATACATACAAGACTCCCAGATACATACAAGACTCCCAGATATATACAAGACTCCCAGATATATACAAGACTCCCAGATACATACAAGACTCCCAGATACATACAAGACTCCCAGATACATACAAGACTCCCAGATATACACAAGACTCCCAGATACATACAAGACTCCCAGATACATACAAGACTCCCAGATACATACAAGACTCCCAGATACATACAAGACTCCCAGATATATACAAGACTCCCAGATACATACAAGACTCCCAGATACATACAAGACTCCCAGATACATACAAGACTCCCAGATACATACAAGACTCCCAGATATATACAAGACTCCCAGATACATACAAGACTCCCAGATACATACAAGACTCCCAGATACATACAAGACTCCCAGATACATACAAGACTCCCAGATACATACAAGACTCCCAGATACATACAAGACTCCCAGATATATACAAGACTCCCAGATACATACAAGACTCCCAGATACATACAAGACTCCCAGATACATACAAGACTCCCAGATACATACAAGACTCCCAGATATATACAAGACTCCCAGATATATACAAGACTCCCAGATACATACAAGACTATATACAAGACTCCCAGATATATACAAGACTCCCAGATACATACAAGACTCCCAGATACATACAAGACTCCCAGATATACAAGACTCCCAGATATATACAAGACTCCCAGATATATACAAGACTCCCAGATACATACAAGACTCCCAGATATATACAAGACTCCCAGATACATATCCCACATATATACAAGACTCCCAGATATATACAAGACTCCCAGATACATACAAGACTCCCAGATATATACAAGACTCCCAGATATATACAAGACTCTCAGATATATACAAGACTCCCAGATATATACAAGACTCTCAGATATATACAAGACTCCCAGATACATACAAGACTCCCAGATATATACAAGACTCCCAGATATATACAAGACTCCCAGATATATACAAGACTCCCAGATATATACAAGACTCCCAGATACATACAAGACTCCCAGATATATACAAGACTCCCAGATATATACAAGACTCCCAGATATATACAAGACTCCCAGATACATACAAGACTCCCAGATACATACAAGACTCCCAGATATATACAAGACTCCCAGATACATACAAGACTCCCAGATATATACAAGACTCCCAGATATATACAAGACTCCCAGATATATACAAGACTCTCAGATATATACAAGACTCCCAGATATATACAAGACTCTCAGATATATACAAGACTCCCAGATATATACAAGACTCCCAGATATATACAAGACTCCCAGATATATACAAGACTCCCAGATATATACAAGACTCCCAGATATATACAAGACTCCCAGATATATACAAGACTCCCAGATATATACAAGACTCCCAGATATATACAAGACTCCCAGATATATACAAGACTCTCAGATATATACAAGACTCTCAGATATATACAAGACTCTCAGATATATACAAGACTCCCAGATATATACAAGACTCCCAGATATATACAAGACTCTCAGATATATACAAGACTCCCACATATATACAAGACTCCCAGATATATACAAGACTCCCAGATACATACAAGACTCCCAGATATATACAAGACTCCCAGATATATACAAGACTCTCAGATATATACAAGACTCCCAGATATATACAAGACTCCCAGATACATACAAGACTCCCAGATATATACAAGACTCTCAGATATATACAAGACTCCCAGATACATACAAGACTCCCAGATACATACAAGACTCCCAGATATATACAAGACTCCCAGATATATACAAGACTCTCAGATATATACAAGACTCCCAGATATATACAAGACTCTCAGATATATACAAGACTCCCAGATATATACAAGACTCCCAGATATGTACAAGACTCCCAGATATATACAAGACTCCCAGATATATACAAGACTCCCAGATACATACAAGACTCCCAGATATATACAAGACTCCCAGATACATACAAGACTCCCAGATATATACAAGACTCCCAGATACATACAAGACTCCCAGATATATACAAGACTCCCAGATACATACAAGACTCCCAGATATATACAAGACTCCCAGATATATACAAGACTCCCAGATATATACAAGACTCCCAGATATATACAAGACTCCCAGGTATACACAAGACTCCCAGATATATACAAGACTCCCAGATATATACAAGACTCCCAGATATATACAAGACCCCCAGATATATACAAGACCCCCAGATATATACAAGACTCCCAGATATATACAAGACTCCCAGATATATACAAGACTCCCAGGTATACACAAGACTCCCAGATATATACAAGACTCCCAGATATATACAAGACTCCCAGATATATACAAGACTCCCAGATATATACAAGACTCCCAGATATATACAAGACTCCCAGATATATACAAGACTCCCAGGTATACACAAGACTCCCAGATATATACAAGACTCCCAGATATATACAAGACTCCCAGATATATACAAGACTCCCAGATACATACAAGACTCCCAGATATACACAAGACTCCCAGATATACACAAGACTCCCAGATACATACAAGACTCCCAGATATATACAAGACTCCCAGATACATACAAGACTCCCAGATATACACGAGACTCCCAGATACATACAAGACTCCCAGATATATACAAGACTCCCAGGTATACACAAGACTCCCAGGTATACACAAGACTCCCAGATACATACAAGACTCCCAGATATACACAAGACTCCCAGATATACACAAGACTCCCAGATACATACAAGACTCCCAGATATATACAAGACTAGATATACACGAGACTCCCAGATACAAGACTCCCAGATACATACAAGACTCCCAGATATATACAAGACTCCCAGATACATCACAGATATACACACAAGACTCCCAGATACATACAAGACTCCCAGATATATACAAGACTCCCAGATACATACAAGACTCCCAGATATACACAAGACTCCCAGATACATACAAGACTCCCAGATATACACAAGACTCCCAGATACATACAAGACTCCCAGATATACACAAGACTCCCAGATATACACAAGACTCCCAGATATACACAAGACTCCCAGATACATACAAGACTCCCAGATATATACAAGACTCCCAGATACATACAAGACTCCCAGATATACACAAGACTCCCAGATATACACAAGACTCCCAGATATACACAGGACTATTCTGGAGGACTAACTTACTGAAGTATCAGGCAGCAAATACGAAGTTAATATCATACTTCTCTAATTACTATGCATATTAATTTTGTGTAAGCAATTCTTAATCTGTTCAGGGAATATTAATTTTGGTTTTACAGCCACAATAACAATTGTAAAATATTATGCTTCTTCACACCACCAGTTATAAATTTAAAAAATTATGAATTTTCTACTTTTTTCTGCACCGACTTACCAAACCAGGGAACGGGTGGGAGCTGAACTCATTGTAAGTCCTAAAACTCACTGGCCAGTGCGTTAACCACTGAGCCAGATGGCTCGTTTCCAATATTCTCTCAAACATTGAATTACATTCTCTCAAACACTGAATGTAGTATTCCACTACAATACTACAATCAAGAACACCATCAGTAAGAAACACCTTACAGGATCAACCATGTGCATTTGTATACACAATCTCTTGCAACAATTGCAATCGAATATCCGTGGACGACTTGTACAAAAACTTCCAAACAAGCATTTCTGAACGCCAGTTCACGAGTAGAACGAATGAGTTAAACGCCTTTGTTTTACACGGAAACTCTCACAAAAACCCACGACTCATCACCAAGGACGAAGACACGAAAAAACGAAGGATTTTTAGAACCATCACTCACAATCATATCCAGAATTTTCAGCCCGAATAAAGGAGTCCACAACACAGCTAGAGATTCGTGGCTCTTGTGACTTGATAAGCTCAATGTGTGAATGAAACGTTGTTAATAAAATATCGTATTAATGTTGCACGTATAATTTTTCCATCCAGTTTTAAGATGAGATAAATGATTTCCCTGACAGGACGCCGGGAATCAAGGAAAATCGTTACTGTCTCGTACCTTCACGATATGTAACGAGAACTTATAATCAACCTAATTTCACAGTGTTTGACCAGGTTGAATGATAGTTCTTGGGCTTCTTAAGGCTGTTTATCTATGGTTCCTGTGTCTCTTGATAGAATTGGCCAACTTCTCATAGGTCTATTGAAGGTGTTAACTTACAGCTTCTTAAGTGTGTTTTGCTAACGTTCCTGAATCTCTTAAACAGTGGAAGAGTTACGCTGTTACTTTTATTTCTTAAGGGAGTTGACCTTGATACCATCTGTTTGTTAGGAGTTTTAAGTACAGTTACTATCCCTTTTGTGTGTATTAATATTCCGGTGATCAGAGGCTGAGAGATATGTAGGTTATTATTCTTAGACAGCACATCGGCTGAAGCACATCTAGTTTACCCAAAATTGAGTCAAATTATTGGGTTGTTAAACAATAGAGACCAGTCTCCCGTGTTGTAGATGAGAGTCACTTAACCATCTTCCATTCCTGGCGAAATATTCACTTGTAGTGAAATACTGATTTATGTCGTAGTGCTTATTTTTCTATCTTGTCATTGAAGAACTGAATTAGTTCTCAACTCGAAACAATGGGAAGAAACTAAGAAGCAGTAGACACACGATAATAGGCACATTTTTTTTGCAAAACAACCACGGGTAGAGTAGAATGATAGATTCTACTACTCCCGTGGTTGTTTTGCATCCTGTATCGCTTGGTTTCGATATTTGCATATTTTTTTGCAAATAAACTTACTACAGAATGGAATAAACAACCCCTTCCCCTTATCCTAATGTTCTAAGTGTCCAGACAATACAATCAATCAATAACAAAGGTGGAGAAACACTTTACAACCATAGAATTCAACTGCATACATCGTGTCTTAGCGGGAGGAGTTACTGTAACTTCACTGAGTTCCTTCACTTGTTTATCAAGCAGTCTGTGACAGAACCAACGAGGGGAAACGACCTGCTTGATATGATTCTGGCTAAAAAAAGGATACCCTTGTTAATTATCTACAGATTACAGATGAACTTGTTGCGAGAGACCACAAATCGATTACCTTTAATATTGAATGAAAGTATGATAGGGATAATTTAGTGATGATTTGAGATTTTCACTTATCGGATTACAATGGGCATAGAGAGTACCAGTTGTCAATAGGCTTAGATAACACCTATCATTTCGAATGGAAATGATCCGATATGGATGAACAATTGGCTCAAACACTTTTAGGGCAGAAGAAAGGAATTTATAGGTGTGTGAAAAGAAGTGAGGGTCATCTCATGGATCAATATACTCACATTAAGAGAAAGGTTAAGAAAGGGACAAGAAAAGCTAAATGAGATTATGAAACTGAAGTGGCAAACTATTATAATCAAAACTAAGCGCTAAACCCAGAAGGATCATACAGCACTAAGAATCCGAAAAAAAACCAGAAAGGCCTTTTCCAGATATATAGAACAAAGGCTAGAAAAAAGTTTGGTAAATTTAAAACAAACTCTGGACAGCTTTCTGACAGCGAGAATGAAATGTGCACGAATTTTAGTACTCATTTCCTCTCGATTTTCACACAAGAAAACACAAACGATATCCCAGTAATTAATTTTTATAGTGGAGCTGAAGAAAATAAATTATGTAGTATCACAGTCACTAGGGATATGATAATTCAAACAGGTTGACCGATTAAAGTAAGTTCCCGGGACCTGATCAATTTTTGTCAAGGGTTCTTAAGTGCAAAATGGATCTTTGTGAACCATTAACTAACCATTAAGACTGTGATGATAGCTTTCTTCAACGGCTGAAAGATATGGGCGAGGATTATCCCTGGAAGAAGGTCGTCGAGAGCAGTCGTGTCGATGATCAGACCAAGTACTGGATGGTGGTTGGAACGAATGGGACGAAGATGAAACTAAGGAAGATCCAGGAGACTGATGGGGAGACCAGCAATTCTTTCTTTGTGTTAACAGGTGAGTGAATCAACGATCCAGGACATCCCAACGAAGACATCGGAAACATCACGACGAAACCCGCGAGCAAAGGTAAGAACATTGTTTTAGTTGGGGACAGTCAGTTTAGGTTTATAGATAAGGCATTTTGTCTTAGAGATAGAAAGATAAGGCAGAGGGTGCGTTTTCCTTGGGCTGGGATACAGGATATTGTTAGCCGTCTTGATAACGATGTTGGCAGACCACGGTATGGGTGGGGCTCGAACTCAGGGCAAGTGAGATGTAAAACTCCAGGCTAGTGCGTAAGCCACCGGGCAGCTGGCTACAATAAGATTCATCCAGTTAGCTAGTTACGTTCTGGCCTGGAGAGTTTTATGATTCACTTGCCGTGAGTTCGATCTCTACCCGCACCGTGGTTTGTCTGTAATCGTGTTATTACGATTTCGTGAGTGAAGTTGGCAGAACTAGAACGAGGGACCTGATTAGAAGGTACAGGTCAGCGACAGACATAATATGAGGCACTTTACCAAGGAGAGGAGGAAATGGTTGTTCAGGCAATTGGTGTAATATGCTGACTGAGCCAAGACCAAAGACACTGCAGTACCTTTTAAAGACAACTGGGATCTCTTCTGTGGCAGAAATAACATATGCCAGGGATGAGGTTCACCTATCTAGGGAAGGTGTGGGAGCGCTGACCAGGACCAGAGCAGTAGGGAGGGAGGAGTTGTTAGGGCATAACTAGAAATAGTGGTAAGCGATTTTGTGGTGCAAAAATGGTTTTTAGAAGCAGCGATCTGAGGTATTTAAATTACCAAGCTTATAATAATGTGAGTTTTAGGGATAGTAGTTATTGGTAGAATGAGGTAGGATTATGGTGAATATTGGAAAGCTACCAGTGGCTCTAGTTGATGAGGACAGCAATAGAAATAGTGGAGGAGCAGGAATGAGCAGGGAGAGGAAAGATAACAGGGTTCCTAGAATCAAAAATCCTCTACCACCATTTAAGGCCCCCCCCCCTCATCCCATATCCTCAAACGCCACTCAGTAAAATCACACTCCTCACCTAGTCAGTCACTCTCACAGTCTCCCAACACAGCCCTTCAATCACAATACACGTGCGTCTTTAACACTACAATGGTAAATAGGATTTTGCCTCTCCTGTGTTAATCATCGGGTAATAATCCTGGATTATCATTTAGTTTCCACGAAAATTTATTCTTTCACTAAATGAATAGAAGTAATCTTAGAGTCAAAAAGTTAAGAAAGAGAGGTAGAAATAAGTCAAAATAAAGTAAGAATCACATAGTAAACCACATTAAGTTTTGGATTTTTTTAACATACTCTTTTACATTTGTTAATCTTTATCCTTCCCAAGAAATTGCCTAGAAATTCAACTTAAACATTAAATGAGGTAACCAAGAATTAATATGGAGAATCACCTTAAGTTAGTTAAGTAAGGGAAGTGTATAATACAAATTAGTTGAAGGGGGTGAGTTTTACTCTGCGTAAAACGTGAAATGCGGATAAGGAAGACACAGATAAGATGTCCATGGCTCTGATGTTGACGCCCTCACATTGGTTAGGCCTCATTTAGACTATGCTGCGCAGTTCTGGTCACCGTATTACAGAATGGATATAAATGCACTGGAAAACGTACAGAGGAGGATGACAAAGTTGATCCCATGTATCAGAAATCTTCCCTATGAGGATAGACTGAGGGCCCTGAATCTGCACTCTCTCGAAAGGCGTAGAATTAGGGGGGATATGATCGAGGTGTATAAATGGAAAACAGGAATGAATAAAGGGGATGTAAATAGCAATGGCTTTAAGTTGGAAAAATTCAGATTCAGGAAGGATATAGGAAAGCACTGATTTGGTAATAGAGTTGTGGATGAGTGGAACAAACTCCCGAGTACCGTTATAGAAGCTAAGACGTTGTGTAATTTTAAAAATAAGTTAGATAAATACATGAGTGGGTGTGGGTGGGTGTGAGTTAGACCTGACTAGCTGGTGCTACTAGGTCAGATGCCGTGTTACTTCCTTAAGTGGAGGTGGCCTGGCTGTGTGGGTTATTGGTCTAAGCCAGGGGTTGACATGGACTTGCCCCGCATGGGCCAGTAGGCCTGCTGCAGTGTTCCTTCTTTCTTATATTTTTATGTGATTTTCTGCAAATGGATTTAAATAACATCTGTATTTTTTCCGTGGAGTACATTGTCTGATTCAAGGACAGACTTATGTGAACTTCGATTTTTGTTTGAGCTGTGAAAAAGCTGGTGGATATTATGTTGAGGTGAGTTTGATGAGAGATGAGGGTGAAGCGGAATAAAGTTAGGTGAGGTAAGATGTGGTGATGATGGAAAAGGATTTAGCATCTTCTGCAGATTAGGAAAAAAAATTGCACTGAATTCTTAACCTCTCCTCGCACGACATACCCCGTATCTCCAGGACTAGTCTTGTTGCAACCTTTTGTACTTTCCCTAATTTATTGACGTGCTTGACCAGGTTTGGGCTCCATACTGGTGCAGTATACTCCAAATATGGGCCTGACTTACACGATATACAGTGTCTTGAATGACTCCTTACGCAAATGTCGAAACGCTATTCTTAGGTTTGCCAGGCGCCTGTATGCTGCAGCAGTTATTTGGCTGATGTGAGCCACAGGAGATGTGCTCGGTATGATGCTCACCCTAACATCTCTTTTTTATGAGTTTTGTTTCCTTTGAACGCCGAACCTGTACTTCGTCTTCGGTCTTCTTTGACTTTTTCCAGGCTTCATGACTTTGCACTTGACGGGGTTCGTCTCCAGGAGCCATTTGTCTTGCCAGGCTTGCAGTCTGTCCAAATCCTCCTGTCTGTGTGGCGAAACGTTTCCTCAATAAAGATACCCAAGAGTTGCACATGTGTCTAATTTAACAAAGTTAGGTTTTCCTGGACATTGTCTCTCTCTAGTTTCCTAATTTCTGTATCTAGATTAAGTAGGTAACTTACTCATCCATAACATCTAATAAACTTAAACCAAAACTAAAACGCTCTACAATTAATGCCACTTTTATTTTTTTTATATATATTTCTTCAAATAATTCGTAAATTGCCCAAGATATCCATTTAAGTTTTGGCATCTAATTGGTCTTATTGCCTTTGTACAAAAATTTAAGAACTTTATGAATATTTTCTCGGTGGGGGGGGCGAATATTTCATTTCTAATTCCTCTAATTCTAAAAAACAAAATCCGTATGGGTGCCGTCATACACTGCCATGATTTTCAAGTTGCTCTCCTGAGAAATTATTTAGAAAAATAAGCATTTAGACCCTTGTTTTTTTTGATAAGTGTTTTTTTCCCCCTCACACAATCTGCCTCAAACAATTTAACAGAATGTCTTCAAACTTCATATTCGTTATTCACATTCGTAATAACGAATGTGAATAACGATTTCAGAAAAATCTTATATTAATAATTTTTTTCGTAGCATTTGTAAAATCAATTTTTAACTTCACACTCTCATTATTTACTTAAAAGAACCTAAAAATTTTGGC